>NW_025208935.1:0-526 GCF_004010195.1 Chiloscyllium plagiosum | reverse complement strand
CTCCCTCACTCTGATGTATCTCCCTCACTCTGATGTACCTCCCTCACTCTGATGTACCTCCCTCACTCTGATGTACCTCCCTCACTCTGATGTACCTCCCTCACTCTGATGTACCTCCCTCACTCTGATGTACCTCCCTCACTCTGATGTACCTCCCTCACTCTGATGTACCTCCCTCACTCTGATGTACCTCCCTCACTCTGATGTACCTCCCTCACTCTGATGTACCTCCCTCACTCTGATGTACCTCCCTCACTCTGATGTACCTCCCTCACTCTGATGTACCTCCCTCACTCTGATGTACCTCCCTCACTCTGATGTACCTCCCTCACTCTGATGTACCTCCCTCACTCTGATGTACCTCCCTCACTCTGATGTACCTCCCTCACTCTGATGTACCTCCCTCACTCTGATGTACCTCCCTCACTCTGATGTACCTCCCTCACTCTGATGTATCTCCCTCACTCTGATGTAACTCCCTCACTCTGAGGTGACTTTGTCACTGATTTACCTGTGTCTCTGATCC
>NW_025208934.1:0-15595 GCF_004010195.1 Chiloscyllium plagiosum | reverse complement strand
TCACTGGCTTGTACTGATTTTCACATCTGTCTTTCCAGCGCTTTATGTAACCACCAACTCTGCGACTTAATGTGTCCTAATATGTGCCAGAGAATTCATCCAAAATATTTTACTTGTTTTCTGCCTCAGACGTTTAATTTCTTACCGTAGGTAAATTATTCTTACTACTTTCAAAGGCATCTTCTTTTCTATACCCTCCAAAGATTTCTCTTTGGACCAATTTCGACAAAACGCAGATTGATACTGATGTCGGAAGCCAATCTGTGATTTATGAACTAAGTCATAATCATCAGAGAATTCAATACTAATTTTGCAAGTTCATCTCTCTGCTCTTCCACATGAATTCTGTTTGATTCAGGCAATACTTTATAAATCGTTTCATATTTGTTCGACCTTAACGTTTCAGTTTCAAATGTTACAGATAAAAAGCTCTCACTTTCTGCCTTTTCTTCAAAGGATATTCATTATGTTCCTATTGCTTTCAATAGTAACTCAAACAGTTTCATTTAATTTGCATATTCAAGATATTTGCTTTAGAAAATGCAACATCACATTCATCTTAATTAAAGTCCATCTGGTGCTCTTTGTCATTTTCGCCCATCTGATAAACGCCCCATTGTTCTCTGAGATAGATGTCTTTATTGTCGAAAACAACGTCTATTTTGGCGTCATCGAAAACCTCCTAAGCATATTTTTATATTCAGATCCAAATCAGTTATACAAATGTCAAATAATCAATGGATGTAGTAGTGATTTCATGTGGCACATTATGGTCACAGGCCCCCAATGCGAAAAACAACTCTCCACCGCAGTCATCTGCACCTGACCTTCAAGCGAATTTGTAAACAGCTACCTACTCCCCCTGTATTCCAATTGAGCCAACCTTACTAAACACTCTACCGTCCAGGAATTTGTCCTTTGCTTTGCTGAATTTCATGTTGACAACATATGGCTGGGTGAACCACATATAAGAAGTGAGAATATATCATTTAGCATGAAGGGCCAATGGGCTGAGAAGTGGCATTTGGAGTTTAATGCAGAAAATGTGATCTCTGCGTTTTGGGAAAGCAAATCTTAGCAGGACTTATACACTTAATGGTAAGCTCCTGGGGAGTGTTGACGAACAAGGAGACCTGGGAGTGCAAGTTCATAGCTCCTTGAAAGTAAAGTCGCAAGTAGATAGGATAATGAAGATGCATTTGATATGCTTTCTTTTATTGGTCAGAGTATTGAGTCCAGGAGTTGGGAGGTCATGTTGCGGCTGGACAGGACATTGGTTAGGCTTCAGTTCGAATATTGCAATTCTGGTCTCCTTCCTATTGGAAAGATGTTGTGAAACATGAAAGACTTCAGAAAAGATTTACAAGGGTGTTGCCAGGGTTGGAGGACTTGAACTAAAGGGAAAATCTGGACAGGCTGGGGCTGTTTTCCCTGGAGCGTCGTAGGCTGAGGGGTGACCTTAAAGAAGTTTACAAAATTATGAGGGGCATGCATAGAATAAATAGACAAAGTATTTTTCCCTGGGTTGGGGGAGTCCAGAACTCGTGGGCATAGGTTTAAGGTAGAGGGGGAAGATGTAAAATAGATATAAGGGGCAACTTCTTAATGCAAAGGGTGGTACGTGTATGGAATTAGCTGTCAGAGGAAAGAGGCTGGTACAATTGCAACATTGAAAAGGCATCTGGATGGTATATGAATAGGAATAATTTGGAGGGATATGGGCTCGGTGTTGGCAGGTGGGAGAAACTTGTGTTAGGATATCTGGTCGGCATGGACGGTTTGGACAGAAGGATCTGTTACCATGCAGTACATCTCCAAATCTCTGTGACACTATGAGGGTGAATTTGACTAAGTGAACTAAATACAGATGCACGTGCAATGGAGGTCAAAGAGAATCAGGTGAAAATAAAACTTCCAGAGAATGTCATACCTCGCGCGAGCAAGGTTGAGTTTGGTGTTAGAGACGAATCCACTCAGCCTTTCACATGCCTGGATTGGTGGTCATGAGAGTGTGAGATTGGTGTTATCTGCTTCATTAAATCAATTTCCTTCTTCATAAGGTAAACGTTCAAGATGTCCACTGACAATTGCGCAGTGCTCAGCAGCTGTTAAAACCTCACAGACATTGTACACTTGCAGCTGAATGTTTCATGAACTTTCAGACTGAATCCCAGAGCTGACCCGAAAGTAGCACTAACTGTGTGAATCAATCTTTCAATTATGGCATACGTTTCTTGACCCTTGTTTTGAAATATTCGGAATGCATGTCATCAAGGTGATGATATAATTGGTAAAAAAAACCTCATCATTTGAAAGAAAATAAAGGAAGGTAACCAAACTTTATGTAAGAATTAAAACGTTAATACAAAAACAGAATTAAACCATATTTGAAATTGTATCACATTGTGGGCGGCACGGTGGCACAGTGGTTAGCACTGCTGCCTCACAGCGCCTGAGACCCGGGTTCAATTCCCGCCTCAGGCGACTGACTGTGTGGAGTTTGCACGTTCTCCCCGTGTCTGCGTGGGTTTCCTCCGGGTGCTCCGGTTTCCTCCCACAGTCCAAAAGATGTGCAGGGTCAGGTGAATTGGCCACGCTAAATTGCCCGTAGTGTTAGGTAAGGGGTAAATGTAGGGGTATGGGTGGGTTTCGCTTCGGCGGGTCGGTGTGGGCTTGTTGGGCCGAAGGGCCTGTTTCCACACTGTAATGTAATCTAATCTAATCTAATTGTCAGGAGCCAAGTTCTCAGTTAGATTTCATAAAGATAACAGTGGAAAGTTGTCTTTCTGTCAATTCAAATTTTGGGGTCTGTGAATTGGACACCTGGAAAGAATGAATGAAAGTGATTGTCCAATACCAGTTTACGCACTGAAATGTCAAGAAAATGCAATTGAAGATTAATTTCATGCAGGTAAGAGGCCCAATAATTTTCAACAAAGCCAGCATGTTACAGATGTAATGTCACAGAGCCACACAGAATGGAATTAGCCCCTTCAGTCAAAATAGTTTGGCCGAACATAATCCCAAGATGCACTATTCCCAGCAGCCAGTTTTTTTTACCTCAGTCCATCCAAACACATGAGCATTTCGGACTTATGTAAGTTTTTGTAAAAGCTGCAGCTCTTGCCGCATCAACCGCTTCTTCAGCAAGTGAAATCCACGCGCGAAACTGCCTCAGGGCAAAATAAATAGTCTTGCATGTCTTTCTTAAATCCCTCTCTCGAATCACATTACATATCAGCTCTCGAGTTTTGAAAGCCTCATATAATGGAAAAGACACCGAATATTAATACTATCTATATCCATCATGGTATTATAAACCACTTTGAGGTAACCTCTTAATTTGTTACGGTCCAGCAGCAAACATCCCATTCTATCCAACCTTAGTTTATAACAAACATCTTTAATACCTGGTAAAACGCTTGGTTTAAAAGAGGACAGTGCTAAGTTGAAAATCTTATTTCTTCATTCCGGTTGATTCAGAATCAGTGTGTGATCATTCTAAATGAGGCACGTGTGTGCTTTTACTTGTCGTCAGACATATATTTGGAAAGTAAATCCACTCAGTAAAGTTGAATTTAGATGTGTGTCTTAACATGGCCTTGAGTCTTATGCCATTTCGGTATCTATTCTTTCTAATGTTGCACTCACTATTACAATATATTTCAGAACTGATTCTTTCGATACACATTCACAGGTGAGTCTCAAATGTTTGCGGCCTCGTAGTGACAAATGCATAGAATCATACAAGTTATATGATCCCTGCAGTGTGGAAACAAGCCATTTGGCCAAGCATATCCACGCCGACCCTTCGTAGATGAACCCATCCAGACACCATTCCCTATCCTATAACTCGATATTTACCAATGGCTAATGCACTTAATATACACGTCCCTGAAGAGTATGGACAATTTAATTTGGCCGATTCACCATAACTGCAAATCTTTGGATTGTGGGAGGAAACCGGAACAGTTGGAGGAAACACACGCCGATATGTGGCGAAGGTGTAAAGCCAAAACAAACCACCAATTCTCTGTCATTCTTTAGTTAGAATCGATGGTTTCAGATTGGTTTGTTGGACAAGTTGTTTCACAAGGATATCTGCAATTTTCTTGAATTGGCAACTTTTGGGTGTTTAAGTAATAAATTGATATTATGCCTAAATATGGCTAGTAATGCAAACTAAGTTCACGTAATGATATGAAATTACTCTTACTTTTTTACTGGACTCAATAGCAGGGGAGAGGGCACAGTATTGTGTATGGTGTCATTGAAGATTGCTTTTTGAATGATCATATTTCTGCAGAGATGAAGAGAAGGGAAATAGATAAACAAATTTTACAAACAAATAACTACGGGATTCGAGAAGATTTCCGACAGTGAAGCCTCACATTTGGAGCATATTTAGTCTCGATTGAAATGGTCAATGTTGTATTTGCAACAAAATGCTTCATTAATACCATTTCTGGAACAGCTACCGTCCTGAAGACGTGGTAATCAATGGTGGGGATATTTATGTTTTAAGACACTGTTTCCCTATCAGTGACGAGGACATTTGGGCATTCTATTCGGGCATTAGTGGATCTTCAGGTAGTGAGAGAGATAACTGTTGTGGCAGAGGCTGTTTGGGATCATTTGTGTAGATGTCTAAAATGTTGAACAGATTTATATCTGTTAAGCGTTACATTATCAAATCTGACAGTGGCTTCCACAGCGCAGTCGTCATTCTCTCACAGTAGGCCACAGCGACATTCTCAGAGCTGTTCAGGAAACAGCAAATGCTTCATACACAGTTAAAACTTTATGTGAAACCACTGCAAAGTTGCTGCCCACGGGTATTCCCGAGGACATTAAATTTTACCTTTGAAAACGCCCCCAATGAAGTGATGACCAGAAGAAATGTATATTGTTCTGTCAAGAATTCCATGACAATAATGACGTATTGCACTACTCTCAACCTTGGTGAAGTGCAACATGTTTTTATTGTGAAGGGTTCTGCAAACTTGCCTCAAATAGATTCAATTACGCAGTTATCTTTGAATTAAAAACGAAATTGCCATGACTGTTTCTCAAAGTGGATGACATTACACTTTGGGGGATTGAGGTTAATTACCTCGTTGGAGTTTGGCCTTCAGTATAATGAGTGTCTGTGTTGAATTTGGCGTGTTATTCTATTAGCTGGATTCATCCAGCCACATGTTATCTGCTTTTTCATCCAGGTAATTGTTTATCCAATCATCTTTCAGATTCAGTGAATCCAGATTTAATTTTCCAAATATTTATTTGAACATGGTGTCTTCTAATAAAATAATGAAAACATGAATGGACTGAAACACTAACATTGAACCTGCTCAGAAGCACAGGCCTTCTCAAAGTGTCTGATCTTTCCTTAACACCAGCTGCTTCCTAGGCAGTTAAACAGGCAGGCAAATTAAAGGACAAAGAAGGAACCATTAGGTCAGTTTGAGATAGAGTTGAAAGCAGGACAGTTTAAATGACAAAATGTATGTAACTCAATGCACATAAGTAGTTGCTTGCCGTGACAAATACTTTTCAGTCACAGTCCATAGTTGGTCTTGGATATGAAAAGCTAGTTGTCATCTGCTTTTGTTTACATAATTACTGTAATATGATACTCAATTTCTTCCTGATACAGCAAAAGATCCGCAATAGACTTTCGATGCTACGATTTGCCTTGTCTGATCCCCTCTTAAAACTCTGAAATGCATTCAGTACAGAGTAAAGATAATTGTCTACCACAGTTTGCCCTTATAACGTGCCGGATAAAGTCAGGGAAGGCATCTAATTGAGTTCCAGGAATCTGATATATTTCCTTCAGCACGTAGTTTTGTGATGTCAGGCTTTCAATGATCAGTATGTCTGCATGCAGTACATACATTAGCACTTTTGTTTCACAAAATACTTTCAC
The DNA here is from genome assembly GCF_004010195.1 of Chiloscyllium plagiosum. Classification (NCBI taxonomy): domain Eukaryota; kingdom Metazoa; phylum Chordata; class Chondrichthyes; order Orectolobiformes; family Hemiscylliidae; genus Chiloscyllium; species Chiloscyllium plagiosum. Next base: position 9,666 of record NW_025208934.1, on the reverse strand, counting down.
TGAAGAACAAAAATTATAAAGTGGTGATAATAATTACTCAGTAACAGCATCTTACTTTTGAAATATTTTCCCGTATTGCTGTCACAAAGTTTAGTTTTTACTGAAATCTTTTCTGAACGATACTGTTTATTTTTTTTTCAGAGTGGTTTAAATCAGGCCGGGCTCCAAAACGGTGAAGCTTGGTACAGAGATAAATAGCCCTTTTATTTATACGTCAACAGAAGAGCAACAACCATTCCTGTCCCTGTTGTGTCCATGTCTCCAAAATGGCCACGACATCGAAGTCCAAGGTAGCAACCCATGATGCAAGTTTACCAACCGTATTCCGAAGCTCTTGGCGGTGAATTGGAACATGACACAGCACTTTCTTCATGCTGCTATAACCCTGGAAAATTTAAACATTACTCATGGTCTCACGAATCGTAATCTTCTGTACACTGGTGCCAAAATTCAGATTTCCACCCCCCGAATTGGTTTAAATTCTCCCAAAGAGTATACGCCAATCTCCCACCCTCAGGGTATTGGTACTTCTGTGATTGAGGTGAGACCATCATTTTTAAAGATTTTCCACCTCTTCCAGAATGGGAAACAATGATCTAATTATATGCATCCCTCCCTCCTGTATCATACCTGTAGCCACGTGTTAAACTGCTCTCTCTCCCACTTCGTCGCCTTGCCAGCACATGGCACGTTAAGAAACCAAAGATACCAACTCTGCTGGTTCTCACTCCAAGATTTCACGCTTGCCCCCTGAATTTCTGCCTTTAGTTCCGATACCTTTTCTTACACATATCGTTTTTGCCGGTATTGCCCACAACTTGGGCTGGTAGCTCTCCCCCTCAGGACCAGAAGATATGATCTAAGACATCGTGAAACCTGGAACCGGCGAGGCAACACACCAGAAGCGTGTCCCACACGTTCCCACAGAGTCTCCTATCTGTCATTCTAACTATGGAGTCCCCAATGACCAATGTTTCACTCCTCTTCCCCTTTGAAAGACAAGGGAACCTTGTGTCTAAAACCATAAATCTCACCTGGTGTATTTAAGCACAGAATCATCAAACAATTATCAGATTTGGTCACGCTCAAGGAATGCTTATTTCAAGCCAATTTCCGAAGCAATACTATAACCTCCTCCGTGTAGGGTTTGTGTCACCGTTAGGGCAGGACCTGCAGATTTGACAGCTCAGTAATGTTCAGTCAAGAGGCAGTTGTCCATCAAGTGGAAAACATTCATCCTGAGCCCCATGAAAACTCATGGTTTCAAGTTAAAATGTTCAGAAAACCTTCTGCTAATTACTACCTCCCACATCGATCAGATTACTCCTTCTGTACTTGAAAACATCGTGGCGTGTGCAAAGGACAGAGATCTAATTCTCGATGGGTAACATCATTTACCATCCTCAACAGTAGATGAGCAAGCACAGTGATCCGGCAATAGGTGACAGAATTAACAACAAAAAGAAGGCTGTATTAAATGGGACAGACTTCAAACAGATCGGGAAACTCACATCGAGATATTCTTGAGGCATATTGTGCCGTCAACAGCAGCAAACGTATTGTTGCAGGACCTGCACAGAATTTGCAATCTCATGGGATTCCATTCTTTAGCATTAACGTCAAACCCGGTGGTCAACACATGTTCAATGAAGGGTGCAAAAGGCTCGGTGGCACAGTTATTAGCACCGCTGCCTCACAACGCCAGAGACCCAGGTTCAATTCCCGCCTCAGGCGACTGACTGTGTGGAGTTGCACACTCTCCCCGTGTCTGCGTGGGTTTCCTTTGGGTGCTCCGGTTTCCTCCCATACTCCAGAAATGTCCACGTTAAATGAATTGCCCATGCTAAATTTCCTGTAGTGTTAGGGGAATGAGTCAGGGTGGGTTGCGCTTCGGCGGGTCGATGTGGACTTGTTGGGCCGAAGGGCCTGTTTCCACACTATAAGTAATCTAATCTAATCTAATCTAATCTAAACAAAAAAGGCTATGCCAAGAGCAGTAGCAGTCAATATAGGAATATGAGGTGCCTCCTGGTGAAGCTGCAACACAGAACGACTTGCCCACGCGAAAATGCATGAAAGTCAAATCATAGACAAATTTGGATGATTCCACAACTAATGGATCGACGTAAGCTCTGCAGTTGCCACATTTCTCATCGTGCGTGCAAGGCTGATTCAAATCGAATTATTCACTATAGCAGTGGCCTTATCGTAACTTATAGGGGAAACAATCCATCGGTGCAATGCACTATGTTGAGCTATTTGAAAAGCAACTTCAGCCCGAAATACTGTGTGGATAATTCATCAGAGGCTCCTCCTGAAGTACTCAGTGTCTCCAGTTAATTCGATTTATTCCACGTGATACCAGGCAACCACTGGAATCGATGTGTCATGCAGAAGCTATTCATCCTGTCAATATTCCAACAACGACAAATGTAGCAGTACATTCCAGAACTTGCCAAGCACTAAAAAGGATTATTACAATAAAGCCAGAAGACCAGAACCTACCCGAGAGCGTGAAAAATTTACCAGTTATATCATGTACACGCAAAACAAAATTTATCAAGTCTGACCAATTTCATTCCCATAAGTCTTCTCTTGATCATTGATAAAGTGAAGAAAAAAAGATCAACAATGGTATAAAGTAGAACTTAATTCACAATGACTCGATAATTGGTGCTGGCAATGTTTCCACCATCTGCTGACCTGATTGCCTCTTTGATCCAAAAATAAAGCAGATGAGCTGAGTTTAGAGCTGAGTTCTTGCTATCATCTTCAGAGTTGATTGAATGTAACACCCCAGAACCCTCAGTGAACTACAATCTAAGAAGTTTCTCCACAGTTTCGTATCATATCTAAACGAAGATGTCAAGTTGTGTTCATGTCATTTCAGCCCGAAGGTATTTCTTCAGAGTTCGACAGAGGAGCGTCCTAGCACAACCATTCTCAGCTACTTCATCAATGACCTTCTTCCAACCGTAAAGGCTGAAGTGGGGATTTTACCGTATGATTTCACAATGTTCAGCAAAATCTACAACTGCTCAGATACTGAAGCAAGATTTGGAGAACATCCAGGCCTGACCTGACAAGTAGCAAGCAATGTTTGCGCCAAAAATGCCAGACAACTACCAAATCTAAACATGGAAAACTGGGCATCGTCCCCTGACATTCAACGGCATCAACATCACAATCTCAATTTAACAGCATCTTGGGATTAGCATTAACCAGAAACTGAACCGGACTTATACAAATTCAATGACGAAGCAAACAGAGGAGAGACAAGGAGTGCTGCAACAATTAGTTCACCTCATCATTCTCGAAAGACTGTCTCCTCTCTATAAGACATTCCAGGATTCTGATAGACTGCATCCAGTTTACCTGGATCAGTGCAGCATCACTCCTCATCCATGGCCAGACAATTCAACAGTTTTCACAACTGTTCAAATGTTGCAACAATCCATGTCAAAGTTTAGCAATATCTGGACAATGTTGAGACTTGGACAGAAAAGCAGTAGGCAACATTCGTGGCACACAATTGCAAGGCAATGGCCTTTCCGAACAATAAAGAATCTTTCTCATCTTGTAAAAATGCAATAGCATTGTTTTTTTTTTATTCAATTAACAGGATGGGGGCATTGCTCGCTAGGTCAGCATTTATTGTTCATACCTAATTGTCCACGGGACAGATTAATGTCAACCACATCGCTGAGGGTCCGAAGAAAGAGACAATTCCCTTTTCTAAATGACATTCATGAACCAGATTGTTTTTCCTGACCAATCGATGTTGGAGTTATGATGATCATCAGATTTATTACTATAATTTTTGTTGAATCGCACTGTCTGCCATACTAGGATTAGAATCCAGAGCCGCACATAATTCCCTGGATCTCTGGATTAACAACCCAGCGAGAACATCACTCGGCAATCACCTCCCTATTCTCATTGCTGGATACCCACTCGCAATTTTCTGTCATTTGCTATTGACCGTAAGCAGAACTGGTTCCATCCCTTTCTTAATTCAAAATTTCATAGTACACCGTCTATGCTGGCAATTTCACCCCTTCAGTGTGCATGTTCTATTTGACTTTGAGTGAGCAAAATATCAAGACATAGGCGGCAACTTGTCTCAGTCATTAGTTAAAATAAATGGCCTGGGTGGTTTGGTCTACGGACCATCAGTGTGGACTTGTTGGCCTGAAGGTCCTGTTTCCACACGGTAGGGCTTCAATGATTATATAAAGACATATTAATGGAGACAAAAGAGGATCACACAGCTTTTGTGATGGCGCTGCTGGCGAAAGGTGATTAGGCCTGCTGTGCGCAGATGTAGACAGTAAAGATGCCGTGCAAGGTTAGGAGATAGGAGAGGTCGTCGAGGAGTGAGAATAATTGAAGAAGATAATTCATTCACTCACGACATTGACTAGATATAGGCCATGGTGGGTGGATGTCGCAAGAATGGAGACAGTTTGGGGTGTTTCAGAATAGAGATAGTGGTGCTGACACTGTTGGAGTGGAAAATGTCATCGAACTTCTTCCTCTTTTGATGGAAGTTCGCCCAGAAGACTAGGAGTACATGGAACAACGGCCAATCCTCAGATTTCAGTGACTGGTGTTACTAACTTCGGTTCCGTTTCTGTTTGATGATGAAGTCCCTCCTCTGCACCTTCCTATCCAACAGTACGCAAGGAGAATTTCCACAACGTGGACCGCTAATGCCGCCTCTTTTTTTGGAATTTCCACGATACAAAATTCACAAACTGTTCAGAGCAGGTCTTTGCTGACAATTCAGGTGTGCAATAATCTTTTACAAATGGCAGCAGAAAATGAAGGACGTTCCATTCTTGGTGATCTTGTCAGTAATGAGTTTGTTCCGTTATGATAATAAGAACATAAGGCTCGTATCAGACAAACAATCATTTCACAGAGGACGTGGCTAACGAATAGGATGAAATGACAAAAAAAAACTGGCTTAGACCTGACGACAGAAAAAAAATCTTCCGGAAAAACAATAAAAATCATATGCAGCCAAAGTATCAGGAACAAAACCTCATTGTGTCTTCAAACTCAAACACAATCCTGACTGCTAAATATATCAAAATCCCTTCACTGTCATTACGTGAACGTCCTGCACACCCCCTTCCAAAGAGCGTTCTTTGCATACCGGCCCTAAAATGGACTGCAATAGTCCCAAACCACCACCCTCCCTGCGAAATTAGGCATGAGTTACAAATGATGACCCAACCAAGCATGCTGTCACGCCCTGAATTGACTGTGTGCTCAGTGTGACCACAGCCGTTCAAAAATATTTTCTGGAATTTACCATAATCGTTACCGCTGCATCGGTGATTGGGAGAGTGATGGAATTGGGGTCAAGTGATGTTTCCCTCTTGCTATTTACTCTACATGACAGGTGGCAAATCAATCTCATAAAACGGGATTGGTGCGTGTGAGATACCGTCCGTCTCTACACAAGCCCATCTCAATGATGAACGTCTAAGTCGGCAGAGGATACTGTGTCTGGTCTGCGTTGCCTCCTTCCGAGCTTCCTCCGAGTGGTGTTCAACTTGGAGTGACGACACATTCGTCAGTTGAGGGAGCGTGTTTGGTGGGAGTCAGTAGGATTTCTCATTTCCTGCATCTCCTCTTATTTCATGAGCCCTCCCAAAGCCTGTTCTAAACATTGATACTTTCCAGGCCATGCTATTCCCGGCTGTATACAACTGTGTTGTTTCAGCTGATGTGCCTAACCTCCCAATGGGAGAGCGAAGGACGAAAACAAGACGACTGAAGTTTCTTTCTGTTCTGTTTCCCGATAGATTTCACTTTCTCTATTTCACTGTCAATTCCTTTATTTCATTGTTGCACTCTCCTCTTTTCTCTGATTTTTTTCTTCAGTGTTCTCTCATTTTGTCTGTCCTTTTCTGTCTCACTATACCGATCACATCAATCTGCTCAGACAGTTAAACATGTGAGATTTTAAGCTATTTTAAAACTGTTCAATATTTGCATCGGAGGCGGATGTGACTGGTGCACAGTCGCCATCCTGTCTACCATTCCAAAGCAAAGTTGTAAGGAATGAGCTGTTCCTGAACTTGATCTACAAAATCACTTGCTGTCGGTGGACTTCCAATAAGAACACTCAGTCTAATATACACAAGGGGTCCTTAGGGTAAAGAGCATGATTATTGCCTCTTCGGTCCTACTCGTCCATATTAACCAGATAGCATAAATTAATCCAGTCCTATTTTTTAGCGTTTGGCACCTTTCGCTTTAAACCATTCATATTTATGTATGATCGAGATACATTTTAAGTGTAGTAATCGCATAATCCTCCACGACTTCTTCTGGCAACTCATTCCATATGTAGACCACGATCTGTGTGAAATCATTGTAACTTGGGTCCCTTTTAAATCTTTCCCCTTACTCGTTAAATCTATGCTTTGTCTCCACAAACCTTGGAAATTGTTCTTTGATATTCAATCTATCTATGTCTATCACGATTTCATCTACTTCTATAAGGTCATTCCTCAGCCTCCGAATTTCAAAAGAAAATATTCCCAACTTATTCAGCCTCTCTATCCAGCTCATTGCTCTCAATCTTGGCAACATCTTTGTAAATATTTCGTGAATGCTTTGCTGCTCACATCAACAGTCTTTGCATCGATTTCTTGAAAATTCTCGAAAACGTAATACTTTGATTCTTCAAAAAACGACGGAATTATTTTTTGAAGTAGTCAATTTAGATTATTGACTATTCTCAAATAAAATAATTCCTCCTTGTCTCTGCTTTAAATTGAAGCACTGATAATTTAAATTTGTCCACTTTCGTTCTTCGCTACTCTCCGATAAAACATTCCCTCAAACCTACACTATCAAGCTCCTGAAAACACCTTTATGTTCTACAAACTCACATTTCTTTAAATGTAGATGATAATGTTAAAGACAGCTCATTCTAACTTTATGAATCAAGATTTGGAGCCGCTTGTGTCGGGCTGGGGTGTACAAAGTTACAAATCGCACAACAGCAGGTTATAGTCCAACTGATTTATTTGGAAATAACAGCTTTCAGAGCGCTGCTCCTTCAAAAACAATAACCTGATGAGGGAGCAGCGCTCCGAATGCTGGTGCCTCCAAACATGCCTGCTTGTAAATCAACTTTGCCAATTTCTGATTAGCCTTGGAAAACATATTCGAAAATATTCCTCAGCTTACATTCCTTCTGAAATAAAGCCAAGGACCGCCAGAATGGAGCTGTCCAATATGATTGAAATTGCTATAAGAGAAATTTTTCCATTCCTTATTAAATCATTTGAAGCTCTCTATTGTGATTGTTTTTTTTCTCTGATCCTTTTTTTATTCCTCTGTCTTCCTGGCGACCTTAATCTCACTATTCAAAGAGGTGATTGGCCGATTTGCACAATACCTTCATATTTTCATTGTGTTTATCACAGTATTTTCCTTGAGCTGCAGTTATTCATCAACTATGAAGCAAAGTCAAAACAATCGATTCAAACCCTTTTTAATTGTTTCTATCAGTTCTCATTTTCTTAAATTGTGAACCTTGATTGAAAATTACACTTCTCGCTTCGGTCAGCATGCAATTAATTTGATTCGGTTGCATCTTTACACCCTCAGGAAAATGCCACAAACTGTCTGCGGACCACAAGTAAAAGATGAGTTTGCGGAACAGATGAAATAAGTTTTGCTCAAAATTACAAAAAAAAATGGGAGCTTTGAGAGATGAAAAGTGGATAGCACAGGGTAATGATGTCGTAGCAGGAAATAAGAAGACATCATAACTTTACTGTGTCTGACAAATTGGTACTATTAAATCGATTGCTCAAAAGTAAGGACATCGCCTTGTAGCCGACAACTTTAAGAATACCTAAAAATATACATATAACAGAAGCTGCAAAGATTTTTCACAGGAAGCTCTGTCCATGCAATATCATCCGTGATGACAGAACGAATCTGAAGAAAGCTCAAAAAACAGAAGACAAATAGACTCTTGGAGTCATTCAGAAGTACATCACGGAAACCGACCCTTACGTTCAACTTGTCGATGACGACCAGATGTCCTAACCTGATCTCGTCCCATTTGCCAACACTTGGCCTATATCCCTCTGAACCCTTCCTATTCATATACCCACCTGAATACCTTTTATACAGTCATCGAGTCATAGAGATGTACAGCTCGGAAACAGACCATCCCGTCCAACTTGTCCATGCTGGCCAGATATCCCAACCCAATCGAGCCCTACCTGCCAGCACCGGGTCCTTAACCCTCCAAACCCTTCCTATTCATATAACCATCCAGATGCCTTTTAGATGTTGCAATTGCACTGGCCTCCACGACTTCCTCTGCAGCTCATTCCATACCCGTACCACCCTCTACGTGAAAAAGTTGCCCCTTTGGTCCCTGTTATATCTTTGCCATTTCACCCTTTCAGATGTGGCAGGGACAGATGAAATGGCAGAGTGGAATGAAGTTCTGACACCAAAGAGAGAGAAAATGAGGACCCTTATGGTTAGTTCTTCCACCACTGCCGCATCTGAAAACAGGGGGACCGACTCACTCCAATATATCCAACATAGGTTTCATTTTCAAAGAATGCAATTTTCCCTCCCACATGGTCAACAATGCCTTCCAGCGCATCTGTCCCATAACCCGCAACTCTTCCCTAGAACACCAACCGTCCAATTGCAAAAAGGTCAGCACATCCCTTGTCCATACCTTCCATCACAACGACCTCCGAAGAAAAAGCAACATCATCGCCTTTTAGGCCACCGACAAACAGACCCCACCATCAGAGATATAGTTACCTCCCGACACCTAGCTGTGTTCCACAGAGTCCGTATCATCCACGATTCCATTGTTAGGTTCACGCCCCACACCAACACACCCCTCACAATCGGTACCAGCCCTTGGCGCCGCAGAAGGTGTAAAATGTGTTCCAAAACCTCGCTTCTGATCCCCATTCAAGACCTCAGAAACCCAACGACATTCGATAGAAATTTTCCTGCCCCTCCACATATGTCATCGACTGTGCTCTTGGTCTCAGTGTGGTCTCCACGAAAGTGGTTAGACAAAACCACTTTTGTGGGCGGCACAGTGGCACAGTGGTTAGCACTGCTGCCTCACAGCGCCAGAGACCCGGGTTCAATTCCCGCCTCAGGCGACTGACTGTGAGGAGTTTGCACGTTCTCCCTGTGTCTGCGTGGGTTTCCTCCGGGTGTTCCGGTTTCCTCCCATAGTCCAAAGATCTGTAGGTCAGGTGAATTGACCATGCTAAATTGCCCGTAGTGTTAGGTAAGTGGTAAATGTAGGGGTATGGGTGGGTTTGCGCTTCGGTGGGGTGGTGTGGACTTGTTGGGCCGAAGGGCCTGTTTCCACACTGTAAGTAATCTAAAAAAAAACGTCAACTTTCGGAACGGTTCAGTGAACATCTCTGCGACGCACTTCCTAAAAAAAACCTCACCACCCTATGCTCTGACACTTCAACTGCCTTTCCCACTGCACCAAAGACGTGAAAGACCTGGCCATCCACCGCTGCCAAATGATATCTACCCGATGCCTGAAGGAAGTATGCCTCATCTTCTGCCGTGGGACCCACCAACCACAGAGGATAAATGTCGATTTCACCAGTTTCCTCATTTCCCCTCGCC
>NW_025208933.1:6854-15594 GCF_004010195.1 Chiloscyllium plagiosum | reverse complement strand
GAGTCCAGGATGGTATATTGTCTCAAAAGTGCCAAGGGTCGACAATATCACCTAACAACGTCAGCACATTTTTGGGGTGGGGTGGACTGTGAGTGGGGCAGGGAGAGGGAAAGTATGGAAAATGAGGAGGTCCTCGTCCACTTTGGAGCCAATCCTTCAGAATCTTGTATCCTACCATTAATTACTCTTTATTTACAAAGGAAGAGCCTTTGACGGAAGCCTGTCACTGAGTGAGGTACTCAGCATCTCAGTATCCCTGACCTTTACTCTTCAGAATCAGCCTGGTATCCCTGACTGACAGAGACGAATGGCCCCAGTCAGGGATTTTATATCCAGTATAATCCAGCTACCCGACCTCATGACAATCATTACCAGGAAAAAAACAATGTGTTTCTAAAAATAGGGATTACCAATCGGGCAAGAAATTGAAAAGCTGGTCCATGGGTGACTCCGAGTGCTCATTAGGCCGAAGAAGGTGTGGCTGGAAACACTGCCACCATGAGGAAGGGCTTTGGGCATCTCTGCCATTGGAAATATTTCTCAGGCTGGGGCGACCTGAATATATTGTGATTGCTTTGTTTTACTTGGATGGGGTTTGCTACCCAGCTGGGGAGATATACGACTGTTGTTGGAGAATATTTAATCAGACCTGTCAGAGGATTGGGAATCTGGAATCAACCTCATTTTGGAGGGAAATGAAGCTGGCCATTGGAAGTAGACAATCTATGAGTGATAGAGAAAAGCAACAGAATCACACTCTGGCTCTGTCAAGATGATATGCGTCTGAATTCTGGTCTTCAGGATCAAACATCCCTCCCCTACCTCACAGATCTAGGGACAGACTTATTTCCAGCTCGTTTCTTTTTCATTTTCGGGAGATGCTCAATAACATAGTTTTTATCGAAAATTTTTTTAATTTTAGTTTGTCTTTATGATGATGTGCGTGGTATTTGTTCTGAAATAGACTGCAAAAATACATCAATATTTTGAACAGTTCACTACCGCCCATGAACCTAAAGCCAGAATGCACATTGAAAGGACAAATTTATTACCGCTCACAGCATTGGATTGACACAGGAGCACAGATGTAAGGATGCAGCAATCTGTTACATATTTCCAAAAATTACGAAAACAATGAGACAGCATTATGTCACAATATTGTTGTATTTGGAAGAATGCCCATAAAATGCTCAAATTGTTTAATAAGTTGGAGAATGAAGAAATTTAATTTGAAACTCAGAACCCTGAAGCTAACTAAAAAGAGCAACAAGTAATCGATGCATAAATGAGCAAACGTGGACTGAGTTCTCAGTGGATAGGCAATGGCTAAGAAGTATGAAACATCTCAATCAATCACACCACGAATTCAGTCACCTCTCCGACAATAATCAAACAGGAAAATGTGACGATGGGTGGCGCTGCCTGATTCCAGGACTGTTCGGGAAACTTTCTGATTCCCACCCGTTTACTCAGACTGCACTAACGCTGGTGATGGAGAGTTGTCACGTCCAATTGCAAGTTTCGTTGCAAAATCCAATTTTGGAGAGTACATACCACGAGTTTGTATACAATTCCCTGTAAATGGCCAATTCCTGGTCCAGGCTGGTAATGTAGATTGCCAACCTCACTGTCTCACACATAGACAATTACATCGCTGAGGAGTGCGAGACACTGAGACATCGTTCTGCCAAGTACATCACAGGCTTTGTCGGGGTGAATCATTGATCCCACAGCAGACCTGACGTAGTTGGCGATAATCTCAGGCAGGATTCTGTAAATTGAATTTTGCCGTGAAACCGGTCGTCAATCCTCCCCGTGCCCCTTCTAACTGTAGATGAGAGGGATGATAACTTTCCTGTTGTATTCACACAAGCGACCTGTTCAAAGCATACAGTTATCCACTTCCAGAGGTCCAGGCCAATCAAGTGCCACAGAGGTGAAAACAATTCAGATGGGCAGCCATCACTTCAGGAAGTTGTACGCTTTCCTAAGGACTTAAGGGTGTTGGTCAGCTTCTACAGAGGTAACGGCTGATCCAGACTCTCCCGTATGCTGTTGTCTAAGACCTCCGCGATTCAGGACAGGAACAACTGTGCGGCTGCGCTATCTGTGCATTTCATATCATATCGACTGGCAAAAATGGATTTCCGGATCTTCAGAATGTTCTCACCGGTGGTTTGATTTGATTCAACTTGATTGATTTATTGTGGCGTGTACGGAAATGCACTGAAAAGATTTATTTATGAGCAGTCCAGGGAGATCACACGAAGCAATGATGTCCAGAACAAAAGATGTTGACAGAGGCATGCAGGTTACATTGCGGAGGGCGTACAAGAGAGGTCAGCGTTAGAAAGATCAGCATTACTTGAGTCAAGAGAGTCCATTCAATAGTCTAATAACGTCTGGGCAGAAGATGTTCCTGAACCTGTTTGTTTATGGTCAGGTTTCTGTACCTTCTGCCTGACGGAAGAATTTGTTGGGTATCATTACCGAGGTGGCAGGTTTCCAATGGAGTCCATCGATAGCAATTTGGCTCACGTGATGGTCTGGGTTGTCAGGATGTCTGACTGGGATGAGATCGAAGATTGATGAAGATAATGAATTTGTTGAATGAACATCAATTTCTGTTTGTGTTTCTGATATACAGAGTCTGCAGTTCCTTTGGTTTTGTTCAGCCCCTTCTCCAGCTTGTTGCACAGGAGGAGGTCATTCAGAAGTTGGAGGCAATGGCCCAGTGGAACTATCACTGGCCAGGTAATGTTCTGCGGACACAGACACACAGCAGATGGCGTCATTTGAATTCCATAAAGTCTGAAATTCAAGAGTCTCATGATGACCGGTTCAGAGAGGGGAACTGCCATCCTTTCCTGTTCACTACTACGTGTGACTCCAGACGTATAACAATGTTGTTGACACTGACCTGCCCTCGAAGCAATTGCGGATGGGTGATAAATACTGATGCTCGCCAGCAATGCACTTATCCCCGAATGAAGAAAAACAAAGCCTCTTCTTGAACCTGTAACAGAGGAATTGGTGGAGGCAATTCCATCCATTTTTGAAATGGGAAAGGGGACCAGCAGAAGTCCATTCATTCCCTCTCAAGTGGCAAGAACAGTCGATGGGCATTACGTCAGTCCATACTGTTGGACTTGAAAAAAACAAGGCGCGCGGGAAAGGGGAGGTGTGAGGAGAGGGAATTTGTGTGACGTTCAATTCCAATTATATTGGGAATGAGGAACAGTCGGTAAGATGGACAGAAGGGATCCTTGAAGGCAATGCAACAGGGAGGCAGCTAATTGTGTCAATGAACAGAGTGTGAGCAAGGCTCATTTGTACCAGAAACGTGGCTGTCAGTGCTACATTCCCCTTCGTGTCCATCACTCGCTATATTTTCCTTAACAGCATATCTGGTTAAAATACACATGGCCACAGCAGACTCCTGCGCTAAATATACCCCTCTCCTGCCTTTCCTAGCGATAACACTACTGCTTGATCGTGTCAGCTTTTGTTCACTCGCTCCTATAGCTGTCATCCATCAAACCCCCGAGTTCCTGAAAATTCCTCATTGTCTCCAAATGCTGCTCCAACCAATCCATGCGATATGATCGGTTTTGCAATCAAGCATATTTACTGGAGACATAATCATCAGAACTTGGAAGCTCTCCCTCATCTCCCACATCTAACAGGTAGAGGACATCACTTCACTAAAGGCCATCTTCGCACCCTATACTCTACACGCCCAGAAGATACCACAGCCTTACAGCTCTAAAAGAATGTGCTCACGGCTAATGCAGTGCCTATGCTTTATAGTTTTACATTTTAATTAAGTGACAGATCTCAATCTAGTCTATAACCAAAAAGAAACCACGCTACTCAGTATTGCAGATTTGCACAAAAAATACTAAGCAAGACAACACTTAAAAACCATAAATGTTCCTACTCCTGTGCTGTGAACTCTCCCACACAAGCTCCTCCTTTATTTGCATTGTGTTGCTTTGATCTTTTTTCCCTAAATTTCCAAAACAATGCAACAGCTCATAAAATAATAATTACTATTCCCGAAATTTGTGGAAGTCTGCGCTGACACCTAAAATACCCCAAATATTGGAGCATCTCTCACAGCCACAATCTTTTTCCCGNNNNAAATAGGGTGATGTGACTTTTTACTGTATTCTCTGCTATAGCTGACTCAAATCGTTTTGGAATGTGCTTGTTGATATTTTATGAATAAACTACACAATACAAAACAAAACAGGCAGATTACTCCTGCAATTAGTGAATCGAGCAGGTCCAATCCGTTGTACAATATGATATGATACAAAAATCACATCTCGCTGACTCTCTATTATGTTATATCATGTCAGAGGCAATTAACCTTTAAATTGATAATCCAATGAAGAGTTCATATCCGATATGTCGATTCTCCTACTCATCGGATACTGCCTGACTTGCTGTGCCTTTCCAGCATCAGACTCTCGACTCTGATTTCCAGCATCTGCAATTTGTGCCTTTCCAGCATCAGACTCTCGACTCTGATCTCTAGCATCTGCAATTATCAATTACTCCTCGGTGATGACCAATAATTTGCACTAAGCCTCATTTTTGTGAGCCAGCCAGTGTCTCATGTAGTTCCACTGTTACAGATCTGGCAGGGGCTGAGGGAATTTGTTTTGCATTGGGTCTGGTGCTGAGTGAGAGAGTAGTAACTTTGAGAGGGGTAATATGGAATTACATCACATTGTGCAAACCCGGTCAGTGTCTGGGGCATATAATCGATCTGGACGAATGTCGTTGGGGCGCAATGTATTTGAAGAGTGGGATTAGTCTATCAGTTCCTCGGGAGTTAGTCTAGTGTTTAATCGCCTCACGTGTATTCCAGCACAAGCTGATTAATTACAGAACACGCCAGATCCTTGTCAGAAATCCAACTTGATGGATGATGACCTTATTTGTTTTAATTTAACAAAGTGATTTCTTGTTGACAATAATCACACAATGCTGCAAAAATTGTTTCCTAATCAAAACAGAAGTTTATTCCAAAAGAAATGACGACAAACTAGAATAAATCAAACTTCGCACCTATAACACAGAGTCAAAGGCAATGAACACGCAATATATTTCATAACTCTCTTTAATCTCAAAACAATGTATCAATGAATCAAAAGGACACGTTTTTATCTATTCTACATAACACGACTCCCAATGCCGTTCCAAAGAAAACAATTCCCATAATGGGCGTCACTGTGGCACAGTGGTTAGCACTACTGCCTCACAGCGCCAGAGACCTGGCTTCAATTCCCTCCTCAGACAATTGACTGTGTGGAGTTTGCACATTCTCCAAGTCTCTGCGTGGGTTTCCACTGGGTGCCCCGGTTTCCTCCCACAATCCAAAAATGTGCAGGTTAGGTTAGTTGGCCATGCTAAATTACACTGTAGACTTAGGTTAAGGGCAATGCAGGATAACTATGTCCCGTGGTAAAGCAAAGGATAGGAAGGACACGATTCGTGAACCATGGATGACAGGAGAAATTGTACAACTCGCCAAGAGAAAAGGAAAGCGTACGTAAGGTCGAGGCAGTTAAGAACAGAACGGGCCCTGGCGGAATGTCGGAAGAGTAGGACAAGTCTTAAACAATCAAGTGTATTAGGGGTCATGAAATAGCTTTAGCAAACAGAATTAGGGACAATCCCAAAGTATCTTATTCTTATATAAGAAGCAAGCACGTAACTAGAGAAAGGGTTGGTCAACTTAAAGATAATGAAGGAAGGCTGTGTGCCAAACCTGAGAGAATGGATGAGATTCTGAATGATTGCTTTGCATCAGTGTTCACTGAGGAGAGGAACATGATGAATCTTGAGATTGCAGATAGAAGTTTGATTAGTCTGGATCACGTTGGCATAAGTAGGGAAGAGGTGTTGGGTAGGCTAGAGGTTATTAAGGTGGACAAATCGCAAGGACCGGATGGGATCTATCCCACGTTTCTGAGGGAGGCGCGAGAGGAAATACCTGGAGCCCTGACAGATATCTTTGGGGCATCCTGAAATACAGGTGAGGTGATGGAGGACTGGAGGGTTGCTCATGTTGTTCCTCCTGCACAAGAAGGGTGGTCGGGATATTCCGGGAACTACAGACCAGTGAGCCTGATGTCGGTGGTGGGGAAGTTGCTGGAGAGGTTACTGAGAGATAGGTTCTATTTATATTTAGAAAAGAATGAGCTTGTCAGTGATAGGCAACATGCGGGGGTGATCGTGCTTTATCAACTTAATAGAGTTCATTGAGGAAGTCACCAAGTTGTTAGATGAAGGAAGGGCTGCTGATATCATATAATGGACTTCAGTAAGGCGTTTGACAAGGTTTCCCATTGTAGACAAATGGAGAAAGTGAAGTCACGTGGTGTGCAGGGTGTTCTATCGAGGTGAGGAAAGAACTGGTTGAGCAACAGGAGACTGAGAGTAGCAGTAAAGGGAGTTTTTCGGAATGAAAAACGTGACCAGTGGTGTTCCACAGGGGTCAGTACTGTAGATATTGTAGATTATTTACAGTGTGGGAAACAGGCCCTTCAGCCCAACAAGTCCACACCGATCCCCCGAAGAGCAACGCACCCAGACCCATTACATGTACCCCTTCATGTAATGCTATGGGCAATTTAGCGTTGCCAATTCAGCTAACCTGCACATTTTTGGACTGTGGGAGGAAACCGGAGCACCCGGACGAAACCCACGCAGACACGGCGAGAATGTGCAAACTCCACACAGACTGTTGCCTGAGGCGGGATTATGAACCCGAGTCTCTGGCGCTGTGAGGCAGCAGTGCTAACCACTGTGCCACCGTGCCGCCCACTGTTGTTTGTAATATTCATAAATGATCTAGAAGAGGGCACTGTTGTTATGATCAGCAAGTTTGCAGATGACACAAAGATTGGTGGAGTAGCAGAAAGCATAAGGGACTGTCAGAAAATGCTGGAGGATACAGATAGACTGGAGAGTTGGGCAGAAAGGTGGCAGATGGCTTTCAATCCAGACAAATGTGAGGTGATGTATTTAGGCAAGTCTAATTCTAGAGCAAATCATACAATGAATGGAAGAATTTTGCGAAAAGTAGATGGGCAGAGATATCTGGGAGTGCAGGTCCATTGTATCCTGAAGGTTGCTGCAGAGTTGTATAGATTGGTCAAGAAGGCATATGGTATACTTGACTTCATTGGACGGGGTATTGAATATAAGCACTGGCAAGTCATGTTAAAATTATCCAAGACATTGGTTTGGCTGTATTTAATATACTGTGTACAGTTCTGGGCGCCACATTACCAAAAGGATGTGGACGCTTTGGAGAGGGTGCAGAGAAAGTTTACAAGGATGTTGCCTGGTATGGAAGGTGCAAGCTATGAAGAGAGGTTGAGTCGGTTAGGTTTATTTTCACTAGAAAAAAAGGAGATTGAGTGGGGACCTGACTGAGGTTTACAAAATCATGAAGGGTGTAGACAGGGTGGATAGAGACAAGCTTTTTCCCAGGGTGAAGGATTCTATAACGAGAGGTCACGCTTTCAAGGTGAGAGGTGGAAAGTTGAAGGGGGACACATGCGGCAAGTACTTCACAAAGAGGGTGATGGGCGTTTGGAACGCGATGCCAGCAGAGGTGGTAGAGGCAGGCACGGTAGATTCGTTTTAGATGCGTCTTGACAAATTCATGAGTAGGTGGGGAGCAGAGAGGTACAAATGCTAGGAATTGACAACAGGTTTAGATAGTACATTTGGATCGGCTCAGGCTTGGAGGGCCGAAGGGCCTTGTTCTGGGCTGGAAATGTTCTTTGTTCTTTGTGTAATATTCACATCAGAATCCCTGTATCTATCACTCGGCTAAATGATTTGTGACTGCCACTCCTAAACTGACACTATAGCAAATGTCTTCCTGGGACTACGGTATACCTGAGTGTCAATGTACTCTGCTTTAAACAATCGCTTCAGAGCTTTTCCTTGTCCCAACACTTCTGTATGGGACCCACACAGGAATTTTCATTCGTAGGCAGTCTAATTTATTAAAACTCGCAACTCACATGAGAACAGATCTACACATCCACTCAGTTCCAGGGTCATAGAGGAACTAAAATAAATTACAAATGTAATTGATGTGAAATTAATGCTTTCTCAATTGCTTCTTTCTTCTTCAATCGAAAATTCCAGAACTCTACAAATAATCATTAAGGCTACATCAATTCCATGCTGTGCTGCAAGCGTCAAAAGTAAACAAAGGTTCACTCGTGTTCAAAGCCATTCAGGAGAAGGTGAGGACTGCAGATGCTGGAGATTCAAGTCAAGATTCGAGGAATGCTGGAAAAGCACAGCAGGCCAGGCAGCATCCAAGAAGCAGGAAAATCGACGTTTCAGGCAGGGGCTCTTTGTCATGACTTTAATCTTGACTAAAAAGCCAATCAGCCTACATACAAATCCCAAACACATTTTTCAAAGCAAATCTTATCATTACAGAAATAACTTCCAGTTCTCCATTAACTGCAGATGTACAGAAAAGCCCATTGCTTATTCACTCAAAAATCCAGAGCCAAATGCAAACTAAACGATTTTGCACTCTCTATATAAAAAAAAATACAGGCGCTTATATTTTTCTAAAGTGATTCCTTTGCTTAATTCCACCGAAATTCTCTGAAGTCTCCAAGTGAAATGGAGATTTCTGCAACGTTCCCAGAAGAGATGAATAATTTCCCAAGCAATAATTTCCGTGAGG
>NW_025208933.1:0-2605 GCF_004010195.1 Chiloscyllium plagiosum | reverse complement strand
AAGAAAGTTACAGGATGCCAAATGAACCAAAGAACAATAGCGGACAAAGACACATCGCTCTCTGAGAAGCTCAATGCTTTCCGTGTGTGGTTCAACCAGAATGCCAGGGGCGCAGTGACTCCTGTTCCAACAGCCCCTGACACACCTGTCAATCGTTCACGACCGCACATGTCAGAAAAGTTTTCTTGAGAGTCAACCCAAAGAAAGCGGCGGGTTTGGATGCAGTCTCTGGCCATGCACTTCGATCCTGAATGGACCAATTTGCGGAGATATTCACCGACATCTTTAACCTCTCCCTCCGACAAGTGGAAGTCTCCATCTTCTGCAAGGAGACCACCACCATCCCCATACCTAAGAAAGCAAATGCAATGTGCCAACTTGTCTTCCCAAATATTTTTGTGTCTTCTGCACATTTGGCAACAGAGCAATCACTCCCTCCGTGCAAGTCCTTCATATAAACATTATCCCATGTTTAACTTGTATAATGTACAAAAGGTATTGTTATATGTTGGTGCTATTTGTGTCTGTACAAATATTGTTGTGTATTACAGCTGATTGTGTTTACATGTAATATCATTGTGCATTGGAGCATAAATATTGTTAGTATTGGAGATGTTCGAGTTTATATACAAATATTGTTGCATACTCGAAATGTTCATGTTTGTATGTGTTTCCTGTTGTGTCTTGTGACTTTTCCTATATATACATCAATACTGTATTAGTTCATATTGAAATTGTGCCGTTCTTCTTCCAAACAATGATACTGTCTCTGTCCATGTAGGGGTGCTGCTGAGCTTCACCGGCACTTTGGAACGGATCTGCAATCCCAGCGCCGGCCAGAGAGTCGGCAGCACAGCGCATCAGTGATCCCGTGTTCGCAGTTGTGGTGAATGATCAGGCAGGGACACATGGTCTCTGGTTATTGTAGAGAGTAAACACACATTCTGGATGGGGGAGTCGCGGGGGGAGTGGAGGGCAATAACTAAAGAGCACGGGGAAATGAATCCAAGGAGCGGGAGAATCGACATTTCGGGCATGAGCCCTTCTTCAGGAATTACATAGACAATAGGAGAGGGTTAAGTGGAGAGTTAAGGGAGAGAGCTGAATACAGGAAAAGGGGGACGGATAAAGACAGAAAAGTTAGGGAAAGTAACTAAAATTAATAGGAGGAGAATTTTATCAGAATAAGAGGGAGGATCCTGACTACAGGGACACAGGGAGTGGCTTACGACAGAGGAAGCTGTTGGAATTGTAATGTGGTCAGCCAGATGGATCTCATTGAAGATGAGTTCTCTGATTTGTGCTGACAACCTGGTACAATCAGGGAGTCCTGGCTGACCGGTATGAACAGGAGTGTCGGGGTTTCTGTGGACTCCAGGAAACAGCTTTGTGCAAGCTGAGTCACTATCATGTACTATGCAAGTGCAATTGCAGTGTGACTTGATAATGGGATCCCACATTTGTGGAACTTTGGAGTATGTAATAGAGTCATAGGTAGGGTGCTGAAGTCAGGGCAGTAAAATGAGTGTTCAGTTCAGGGAAAAATAGCAGGGAGTCAGCGCAGAGTAATAGAAAAAAATAAATAGAGAGTGATAAGGAGAGTGTTGAATGCAGGATAGCAGGACAGCATTGAAGACAGGGCAAAGGACAGAGGTGGAGATCTTCAATATACACAAGAAATTCGTCTGGTTCTTGAAGACTTTACATTTTATTGTTCACAGCCGGGCTCAGAACATTCAGAAACACAGAGGTTATACACTTCCATGTTCCTCAGAGGAACTGCGCCCATGGTTTAAAAGAAAGACATTTTTATACTTCTCTTAAAGAGATTTGAAGGCCACAATCATACAGTTCATTCAAACAATTACCAATCAATTTAACGATTTTTTTACAGCAACTTAACCCAATGTTTCCTGGAAACCAACTTTGCTTTCCAAAACTTAAGCCATTCTTATCTCACGAACCGCGTTTTTTCACATGCACTTGAATGTTAGTTATGATGGCCAGTAGTGTCTTATCTAGTCTAGTTAATTCTGTGCTGTAAAGGAAGCATTGTCTGCTATTCTTTCTTGAGACAGACTGTGGTCAAGTCAGTTATGCAGCTTTATCAGGGTTAAAAGGCATTTTAAGCAGCTTTAAGCAGAATTGGCAATTTGCAAACGAGAAGCCATTTTGTTATGTTGTTCGTATGAAGAAACCATTTTATTTCCACCTAAGTTACTAAGAATATGTCTTAAGTGGCTCTTCCTGACAACAACTAGTTACCTCGGCCTGTTTTCAGTTTTCAGATCTTCATCTCCGCATTTTGGTCGTTCCATGACCACACCATATTATGGGAGGGCATAGATTAAATGCCCTGATGATGCCATCAGTTTCCTACTGAAGGGCTTTTGCCCGAAAAGTCGATTTTCCTGCTCCTCAGATGATGCTTGATCTGCTGTGCTTTTGCAGCACCACTCTGATCTAAACACATTAGATCAGTCCAATCAATTGGACGCTAGAGAATGACATACTTCCTTCTTCACCTCCGCCAAACCAGGGGTAGGCAATCGCACGTCGTCATCTTCATTTGGATGGAGAAGAAGCATTTTCTGGGATGAATCGA
>NW_025208932.1:13432-15583 GCF_004010195.1 Chiloscyllium plagiosum | reverse complement strand
CTGTACATTAACCATCACACCCAGACATACCTCTCACTGTACAGTAACTATCACGGCCCGACATACCTCCCACTGTACAGTAACTGTCAGAGCCCGACATTCCTCCCACTGTACAGTAACCATCACACCCAGACATACCTCCCACTGTACAGTAACAATCACGTCCCGACATACTTCCCACTGTACAGGAACCATCACGGCCCGACATTCCTCCTATTGTACAGTTAGTATCACGGTCCGCCATCACTCCCACTGTGCAGTAACCATCACGGTCCGATATCCTTCCACTGTACAGTAACTATCACGGCCCGACATTCGTCCTAATGTACAGTAACCATCACGGCCCTACATACCTGCCACAATACAGTAAAAATCACGGCCGGACATACCTCCCACTATAGAGTAACCATCACAGCCCGACCTAACTCCAATTGTACAATAACCATCACGGCCCGACATCCATCCCACTGTACCGTAACTATCACGGCCTGACATATGTCCCAATGTACAGTAACCATCACAGCCCTACATACATCCCATTGTACAGTAACAATCACAGCCCGACATCCATCTCATTGTACTGTAACTATCACGGCTCGACATACCTCCCACTGTACAGTAACCAACACAGCCCGACACATCTCCCACTGTACAGTAAACATCACGGCCTGATATACCTCCCACTGTACAGTTACTGTCACGTGCCAACATACCGGCCCCCTGTACAGTAACCATCACGGCCCGACATCACACCCACTGTACAGTAACCATCACGGCCCGACATACCTCCCACTCTACAGTAACCATCACGGCCCGACATATCCCTCACTGTACAGTAAACATCATGGCCAGACATACCTCCCACTGTGCAGTAACCATCACGGCCAGACATACCTCCCACTGTACAGTAACCATCACAGCCTGACATAACTCCCACTGTACAGTAACCATCATATCTCCCACTGTAACCACCACGGCCCGTCATACCTCCCACTGTACAGTAACCATCACAGCCAGGCATACCTCCCAATGTACAGTAACCATCACGGCCCGATATGTCTCCCTCTGTACAGTAACCCTCACTGCCCGACATACCTCCCACTGCACAGTAACCGTCACGGCCCGACATGTATACTACTGTACATTAACTGTCACGGCCAGACATACTTCCCACTGTACAGTAACTATCACGGCTCGACATTCCTCCCACTGTCCAGCAACCATCACAAACCGACATAACCCCCACTGTACAGGAACTATCACGGCCAGATAATCCTCCCACTGTACAGTAACCGTCACGGCCCGACATACCTCCCACTGTAAAGTAACCATCACGGCCCGACATACCTCCCACGGTACAGCAACCATCATCGCCAGACATACCTCCCACTGTACAGTACCTGTCACGGCCCAACATACCTCACACTGTACAGTAACCATCACGACCTGACATACCTCCTACTGAACAGTAACTGTCACGACCAAACATACCTCCCACTGTACAGTAACCATCACGGCCCGACATACCTCCCACTGTACATATCCATCACAGTCCGACAAATCTCCCACTGTACAGTAACCATCACAGCCCGACATATCTCCAACTGTACAATAACCATCACGGCCCGACATACTCTGCACTGTGCAGTAAACATCATTGCCCGACATACCTCCCACTGTACAGTAACAATCACGGCCCAACATACCTCCCACTGTTCAGTAACCGTCACGGCCCGACATACGTCGCACTGTACAGGAACCATCACGGCCCGGCATTCCTCCTATTGTACAGTTAGTATCACGGCCCGACATACCTCCCACTGTGCAGTAAACATCACAGCCCGACACACCTCACACTCTTCAGTAACAATCACGGCGCGACATACCTCCCACTGTACAGTAACCATCACGGCCGACCTACCTCCCAGTCACTGCCCATTTCAATTCCCCCAACCACTCCCTTTCCACCATCGCCATCCTCCCAGTCACTGCCCATTTCAATTCCCCTAACCACTCCCTTTACAAAATCACCGACCTCCCAGTCACTGCCCATTTCAATTCCCCCAACCATTCCCTTTCCAACATCACCACCTCCAAGTGCTCTGGTTTCCTCAAACAATCCAAAGGTGTGCAGATTGAGTGAATTGGCCA
>NW_025208932.1:3324-12036 GCF_004010195.1 Chiloscyllium plagiosum | reverse complement strand
CCCACTGTACAGTAACCATCACGGCCCGACAGACCTCCCACTGTACAGAAACCATCACGCCCCGACACACCTCCCACTGTACAGTAACCATCACGGCCCAATGTACTCCCCACTGTACAGTAACCATCACGGCTCGACATACCTCCCATTGTACTGTAACTTACGCGGCCCAACATACCTCACACTGTATAGTAAACATCACGGCCTGATATACCTCCCACTGTACAGTAACTGTCACGGCCCAACATTCCGCCCTCTGTACAGTAACCATCACGGCCTGACATACCTCCTACTGTACAGTAACTGTCACGATCCAACATACCTACAACGGTACAGTATCCATCACGGCCCGACATACCTCTCACTGTAAAGTAACCATCACGGCCAGACATATCTCCCAATGTACAGTAACTGTCAGATCCACTGTACAGTAACCAAAACGGCCCGACATACCTCCCACTGTACAGTAACCATCACGGTCCGACATATCCCACACTGTACAGTAAACATCATGGCCAGACATACCTCCCACTGCGCAGTAACCATCACGGCCAGACATACCTCGCACTGTACAGTAACCATCACAGCCTGACATAACTGCCACTGTACCGAAACCATCATATCTCCCACTGTACAGTAATCACCACGGCCAGTCATAACTCCCACTGTACAGCAACCATCACGGTCAGACATGCCTCCCACTGTACAGTAACTATCACGGCCCGATATGCCTCCCTCTGTACAATAACCATCACGGCCCGACATACCTCCCACTGTACATTAACCATCACGGCCCGACATACCTCCAACTGTACAGTAACCATGACCGCCCTACATACCTCCCACTGTACAGTAACCATCACAGCTCGACATACCTCCCACTGTACAGTAATCATTGCGGCCCGACATACCTCCCACTGTACAGAAACTGTCACAGCCCTACATACCTCCCACTGTACAGTAACCATCACGTCCAGACATACCTCCCACTGTAGAGTAACCATCACGGCTCAACATAACTCCCACTGTACAGTAACCATCATGGCCCGACATACCTCCCACTGTACAGTAACCGTCATGTCCCGTCATTCCTCCCACTGTACAGTAACCACCACGGCCCGACATACCTCCCACTGTACAGTAACCGTCACGGCCCGACATACCTCCCAATCTGCAGTAACCATCACAGCCCGAAATGCCACTCACTGTACAGTAACCATCACGGCCCGACATACCTCCCACTGTACAGTATCCATCACCGACAGACATACCTCCTAATGTACAGTAACTGTCACGGCCAGACATACCTCCCACTATACAGTAACTATCACGGCTCGACATTCCTCCCACTGTCCAGGAACCATCACAAACCGACATAACCCCCACTGTATATTAACTATCACGGCCAGATATTCCACCTACTGTACAGTAACCGTCACCGCTCGACATACCTCCCAATCTGCAGTAACCATCACAGCCCGAAATGCCACTCATTGTACAGTAACCATCACGGCCCGACATACCTCCCACTGTACAGTAACCATCACCGACATACATACCTCCTAATGTACAGTAACTGTCACGGCCAGACATACCTCCCACTGTACAGTAACTATCACGGCTCGACATACCTCCCACTGTCCAGTAACCATCACACACCGACATAACCCCCACTGTACAGAAACTATCACGGCCAGATATTCCTCCCACTGTACAGTAACCGTCACGGCCCGACATAACTCCCAATGTACAGTAACCATCACGGCTCGAAATTCCTCCCACTGTACAGTAACGGTCACGGCCCAACATACCTCCAACTGTACAGTAACCATCACGGCCTGACATACCTCCTACTGAACAGAAACTGTCACGACCAAACATACCCCCCACTGTACAGTAACCAACACGGCCCGACACACCTCCCACTGTACATATCCATCACAGCCCGACAAATCTCCCACTGTACAGTAACCATTACGTCTAGACATACCTCCCAATGTACAGTAACTATCACGGCCCGACAAACGTCCCACTTAATAATAACCATCACGGCCCAACCTACCTCCCACTGTACAGAAACCATCACTGCCCAACATACTCCCCACTCTACAGTAACCATCACGGCCCGACATACCTCCCACTGTACAGAAACCGTCACGGCCCGACATCCCTCCCACTGCACAGTTAGCATCACGGCTCGACAAACCACCCACTGCACAGGAACCATCACGGCTCGACATACCTCCCACTGTACTGTGACTTTCACGGCCCAACATACCTCCCACGGTACAGTATCAATCACAGCCCGACACACCAATCACTGTAAAGTAACCATCACGGCCAAACATACCTCCCACTGTACAGTAACTGTCAGAGCCCGACATACCTCCCACTGTACAGTCACCATCACGGCCTGACATACCTCCTACTGTACAGTAACTGTCACGACACAACATACCTCCCAAGGTACAGTATCCATCACGGCCCGACATACCTCTCACTGGAAAGTAACCATCACGGCCCAACTTGCCTCCCAAGGAACAGTAACCAGCAAGGCCCGACATACCTCCCAATGTACAGGAACCATCGCCGCCAGACATACCTCCCACTGTACAGTAACTTTCAGAGCCCGACATTCATCCCACTGTACAGTCACCATCACACCCAGACATACCTCCCGCTGTACAGTAAACATCACGGCCCGGCATCTCACCCACTGTACAGTAACCATCATGGCCAGTCATACCTCCCACTGTTCAGTAACCATCACGTCCAGACATACCTCCCACTGTACAGTAACCTTCACAGCCAGACATACCTCCCACTTTACAGTAACCATAATACCTCCCACTGTACAGTAACCACCACGGCCCATCATACCTACCACTGTACAGTAACCATCACGGCCAGACATAACTCCCACTGTCCAGTAACCATCACGGCGCTATATTCCTCCCTCTGTAAAGTAACCATCACGGCCCGACATACCTCCCACTGCACAGTAAATGTCACGGCCAGACATACCTCCCACTGTACAGTAACTATCACTGCCGGACATACCTCCCACTGTACAATAACCATCACGGCCCGACATAACTCCCACTGTACAGTAACTGTCACGCCCCAACATACCTCCCACGGTACAGTATCCATCACGGCCCGACATACCTCTCACTGTAAAGTAACCATCACGGCCCAACTTACCTTCCAATGTACAGTAACCATCACAGCCAGTCATACCTCCCACTGTACAGTAAACATCACGGCCCGACATACTTCCCACTGTACAGTAACCATCATTGCACGACATACCTCCCACTGTGCAGGAACCATCACAGCCCGACATATCTCCCACTGTGCAGTAACCATCACGGCTCGAAATATCTCCCACTGTACAGTAACTGTCACGACCCAACATACCTCCCACTATACAGTAACCATCACTGCCCGACATATTCCCCACTGTACAGTACCCATCACGGCCCGACAGACCTCCCACTGTACAGAAACCATCACGCTCCGACACACCTCCCACTGATAAGAAACCTTCACGGCCCCACATCCCTCCCACTGTGCAGAAAGCAATTACGGCCCGACATACCTCCCAATGTACAGTAACCAGCACGGCCCGATATACCTCCCACTGTACAGTAACCATCACGGCTCGACATACCTCCCACTGTACTGTAACTTACACGACCCAACATAAACCCACGGTAGAGTATCCATCACGGCCCGGCATAACTCTCACTGTAAAGTAACCATCACGACCCGACATACCTCCCACTGCACAGTAACTGTCACGGCCAGACATACCTCCCACTGTACAGTAACTATCCCTGCCCGACATACCTCCCACTGTACAATAACCAACACAGCCCGACATACCTCTAACTGTACAGTAACCATCACGGCCCGACATATGTCCCACTGTAAAATAACCATCACGACGCAACATACTTGCCACTGTATAGTAACGATCACGGACTGACATACCTCCCACTGTACAGAAACCATCACGCTCCGACATCCCTCCCACTGTGCAGGAACCACACGGGCCGACATCCTTCCACTGTACAGTAACTATCACGGCCCGACATTCGTCCCAATGTACAGTAACCATTATGGACCTACATACCTGCCACAACACAGTAACAATCACGGCAGGACATACATCCCACTCTACAGTAACCATCACAGCCCGACATATCTCCAATAGTACAACAACCATCACCGCCCGACATACTCTGCACTGTGCAGGAACTATCACGGCCCGACATCCATCCCACTGTAACGTAACTATCACGGCCCGACATACGTCCCAATGTACAGTAACCAACACGGCCCTACACACCTCCCATTGTAACGTAACAATCACGGCCCGACATCCATCCCATTGTACTGTAACTATCACGGCTCGACATACCTCCCAATGTACAGTAAACATCACGGCCCGACATACCTCCCACTGTACAGTAAACATCACGGCCCGACATACCTCCCACTGTACAGTTACAATCACGGCCCAACATAGCTCCCACTGTTCAGTAACCGTCACGGCCCGACATACGTCCCACTGTACAGTAAACATCACGGCCCGACATTCCTCCAATTGTACAGTAAGTATCACGGCCCGACATATCACCCACTGTGCAGTAACCATCACAGCCCGACACACCGCACACTGTACAGTAACTATCACGGCGCGACATACCTCCAACTGTACAGTAACCATCACGGCCTGACAGGCCCTCCCACTGTACAGTATCCATCACGGCCCGGCATACGTTCCACTGTACAGTAACCATCATGGCCCGACATACTTCCCACTGTACAGTAACCATCACGGCACGACGAACCTCCCACTGTGCAGTAACCATCACGGCTCGAAATACCTCCCACTGTACAGTAACTGTCACGACCCAACATACCACCCACTGTACAGTAACCATCACGGTTCGACATACCTCCCACTTTACTGCAACTTTCACGACCCAAAATACCTCACACTGTATAGTAAACATCACGGCCTGATATACCTCCCACTGTACAGTTACTGTCACGGCCCAACATACCGCCCCCTCAACAGTAACCATTACGGCCTGACATAACTCCTACTGTACAGTAACTGTCACGACACAACATAGCTCCAACGGTACAGTATCCATCACGGCCCGACATACCTCTCACTGTAAAGTAACCATCACGGCCCAACTTACCTCCCAATGTACAGTGACAATCACGGCTCGACATACCTCCCACTGTACAGTAACCATCACGGCCAGACATATCTCCCAATGTACAGTTATTGTCAGAGCCCGACATACCTCCCACTGTACAGTAACCATCACACCCAGACATACCTCCCATTGTCCAGTAAACATCACGGCCAGACATACCTCCCACTCAACAGTAACCATCACGGCCCGACATATCCCTCACTGTACAGTTAACATCATGGCCAGACATACCTCCCACTGTGCAGTAACCATCACGGCCAGACATACCTCCCTCTGTACAGTAACCATCACAGCCTGACATAATTTCCACTGTACAGTAACCATCATATCTCCCACTGTACAGTAACCACCACGGCCAGACATACCTCCCACTGTACAGTAACCATCATGGCCACACATACCTCCCACTGCAAAGTAACCATCACGGCCCGAAATGCCTCCCTCTGTACAGTAACCATCACGGCCCGACATATCTCCCACTGCACAGTAACTATCACTGCCCGACATACCTCCCACTGTACAATAACCATCACGGCCCAACATACCTCCAACTGTACAGTAACCATCACCGCCCTACATACCACCCACTGTACAGTAACCATCACAGCCCGACATACTTCCCACTGTACAGTAACCATCGCGGCCCGACATACCTCCCACTGTACAGTAACTGTCACGGTCCTACATAACTCCCACTGTACAGTAACCATCACGGGACCACATACCTCCTACTGTACAGTAACCATCACCAACCGACATACCTCACTCTGTACAGTAACCATCACGGCCAGACATAACTCCCACTGTACAGTAACCATCATATCTCCCACTGTACAGTAACCACCACGGCCAGACATACATCGCACTATACTGTAACCATCACGGCCAGACATACCTCCCACTGTACAGTAACCATCACGGCCCGAAATGCCTCCCTCTGTACAGAAACCATCACGCTCCGACATCCCTCCCACTGTGCAGGAACCACACGGCCCGACATCCTTCCACTGTACAGTAACTATCACGGCCCAACATTCGTCCCAATGTACAGTAACCATTATGGCCCTACATACCTGCCACAACACAGTAACAATCACGGCCGGACCTACATCCCACTGTACAGTAACCATCACAGCCCGACATATCTCCAACAGTACAATAACCATCACCGCCCGACATACTCTGCACTGTGCAGTAACTATCACGGCCCGACTTCCATCCCATTGTACCGTAACTATCACGGCCCGACATACGTCCCAATGTACAGTAACCAAAACGGCCCTACATACCTCCCATTGTACCGTTACAATCACGGCCCGACACCCATCCCATTGTACTGTAACTATCACGGCTCGACATACCTCCCACTGTACAGTAACCAACACGGCCCGACATACCTCCCAATGTACAGTAAACATCACGGCCCGACATACCTCCCACTGTACAGTAAACATCACGGCCCGACATACCTCCCAATGTACATTAACAATCACGGCCCAACATAGCTCCAACTGTTCAGTAACCGTCACGGCCCGGCATACGTCCCACTGTACAGTAACCATCACGGCCCGACATTCCTCCTATTGTACAGTAAGTATCACGGCCCGACATACCTCCCACTGTGCAGTAACCATCACAGCCCGACACACCGCACACTGTACAGTAACTATCACGGCGCGACATACCTCCAACTGTACAGTAACCATCACGGCCTGACAGCCCCTCCAACTGTACAGTATCCATCACGGCCCGGCATACGTTCCACTGTACAGTAACCATCATGGCCCGACATACTTCCCACTGTACAGTAACCATCACGGCACGACATACATCCCACTGTGCAGTAACCATCACCGTTCGAAATACCTCCCACTGTACAGTAACTGTCACGACCCAACATGCCTCCCACTGTACAGTAACCATCACGGCCCGACATTCCTCCTATTGCACAGTAAGTATCACGGCTCGACATACCTCCCACTTTACTGCAACGTTCACGGCCCAACATACCTCACACTGTATAGTAAACATCACGGCCTGATATACCTCCCACTGTACAGGTACTGTCACGGCCCAACATACCGCCCCCTGTACAGTAACCATCACGGCCTGACATACCTCCTACTGTACATTAACTGTCACGACACAACATACCTCCAACGGTACAGTATGCATCACGGCCCGACATACCTCTCACTGTAAAGTAACCATCACGGCCCAACTTACCTCCCAATGTACAGTGACAATCACGGCTCGACACACCTCCCAATGTACAGTAACCATCACGGCCAGACATATCTCCCAATGTACAGTAACTGTCAGAGCCCGACATACCTCCCACTGTACAGTAACCATCACAGCTCGACATACTTCCCACTGTACAGTAACCGTCGCGGCCCGACATACCTCCCACTGTACAGTAACTGTCACGGCCTACATACCTCCCACTGTACAGTAACCATCACGGGACGACATACCTCCCACTGTACAGTAACCATCACCAACCGACTTACCTCCCTCTGTACAGTAAACATCACGGCCAGACATACCTCCCACTTTACAGTAACCATCAACCATGACATAACTGCCACTGTACAGTAACCATCATATCTCCCACTGTACAGTAACCACCACGGCCAGACATACCTCCCACTGTACAATAACCATCACGGCCAGACATACCTCCCACTGTACAGTAGACATCACGGCCCGAAATGCCTCCCTCTGTACAGTAACCATCACGGCCCGACAGACCTCCCACTGCACAGTAAGTATCACTGCCCGACATACCTCCCACTGTACAATAGCCATCACGGCCCAACATACCTCCAACTGTACAGTAACCATCACCGCCCTACATACCTCCCACTGTACAGTAACCATCACAGCCCGACATACTTCCCACTGTACAGTAACCGTCGCGGCCCGACTTACCTCCCACTGTCCAGTAACTGTCACGGTCCTACATACCTCCCACTGTACAGTAACCATCACGGGACGACATACCTCCCACTGTACAGTAACCATCACCAACCGACATACCTCCCTCTGTACAGTAACCATCACGTCCAGACATACCTCCCACTTTACAGTAACCATCACGGCTCAACATAACTCCCACTGAACAGTTACCATCATGGCCCGACTTACCTCCCATTGTACAGTAACCCTCATGGCCCGTCATTCCTCCCACTGTACAGTAACCACCACGGCCCGACATACCTCCCACTGTACAGTAACCGTCACGACCCGAAATACCTTCTACTGTACAGTAACTGTCACGGCCAGACATACCTCCCACTGTACAGTAACTATCACGGCTCGACATACCTCCCACTGCCCAGTAACCATCACAAACCGACATAACCCCCACTGTATAGTAACTATCACGGCCAGATATTCCTCCCACTGTACAGTAACCGTCACGGCACGACATACCTCCCAATGTACAGTAACCATCACAGCCCGACAT
>NW_025208932.1:0-3204 GCF_004010195.1 Chiloscyllium plagiosum | reverse complement strand
CAACATACCTCCCACGGTACAGTATCCATCACTGCCCGACATACCTCTCACTGTAAAGTAACCATCACGGCCCAACTTACCTCCCAATGTACAGTAACCATTACAGCCCGACATACCTCCCACTGTACAGTAACTATCACGGCCAGACATACCTCCCACTGTACAGTAACTGTCAGAGGCCGAAAAACCTCCCACTGTACAGTCACCATCACACCCAGTCAACCCTCCCACTGTACAGTAAGCATCACGGCCCGACATCTCACCCACTGTACAGTAACCATATTGGCCCGACTTAACTCCCACTGTGCAGTAACCATCACAGCCCGACACACCTCACAATGTACAGTAGCTATCACAACCCGACATACCTCCAACTGTACAGTAACCATCACGGCCTGACATGCCCTCCCACTGTACAGTATTCATCACGGCCCGGAATACCTCACACTGTACAGTAACCATCATGGCCCGGCATACTTCCCATTGTACAGTATCCATCACGGCATAACATACCTCCCACTGTGCAGTAACCATCACCGCTCGAAATACCTCCAACTGTACAGTAACTGTCACGACCCAACATACCTCCCACTATACAATAACCATCACTGCCCGACATACTCCCCACTGTACAGTAACCATCACGGCACGACAGACCTCCCACTTTACAGAAACCGTCACGCCCCGACACACCTCCCACTGTATTGAAACCGTCACGGCCCAACATCCCTCCCACTGTACAGTAAGCAATCACGGCCCGACATACTCCCCACTGTACAGTAACCATCACTGCCCGACATACTCCCGACTGTACAGTAACCATCACGGCACGACAGACCTCCCACTGTATTGAAACCGTCACGGCCCAACATCCCTCCCACTGTACAGTAAGCAATCACGGCCCGACATACCTCTCACTGTACAGTAACCATCACGGCCCGACAAAACTCCTACTGTACAGTAACTGTCACGACCCAACATACACCCCACGGTACAGTATCCATCACGGCCAGACATTCCTCTCACTGTAAAGTAACCATCACGGCCCGACATACGTCCCACTGCACAGTAACTGTCACGGCCAGACAGACCTCCAAATGTACAGTAACTATCACGGCCATACATACCTCCCACTGTACAATAACCATCACGGCCCAACATACCTCCAAATGTGCAGTAACCATCACACCCAGACATACCTCCCACTGTCCAGTAAACATCACGGCCCGACATCACACCCACTGTATAGTAACCATCACGGCTCGACATACCTCCCACTCTACAGTAACCATCACGGCCCGACATATCCCTCACTGTACAGTAAACATCATGGCCAGACATACCTCCCACTGTGCAGTAACCATCACGGCCAGACATACCTCCCTCTGTACAGTAACCATCACAGCCTGACATAACTCCCACTGTACAGTAACCATCATATCTCCCACTGTACAGTAACCACCACGGACAGACATACCTCTCACTGTACAGTAACCATCACGGCCAGACATACATCCCACTGTACAGTAACCATCACGGCCCGAAATGCCTCCCTCTGTACAGTAACCATCACGGCCCGACATACCTCCCACTGCACAGTAACTGTCACTGCCCGACATACCTCCCACTGTATACCTCCAACTGTACAGTAACCATCACCGCCCTACATACCTCCCACTGTACAGTAACCATCACAGCCCGACATCCTTCCCACTGTAAAGTAACCATCGTGGCCCGACATACCTCCCATTGTACAGTAACCCTCATGGCTCGTCATTCCTCCCACTGTACAGTAACTGTCACGGCCAGACATACCTCCCACTGTACAGTAACTATCACGGGTCGACATACCTCCCACTGTCCAGTAACCATCACAAACCGACATAAACCCCATTGTATAGTAACGATCACGGCCAGATATTCCTCCCACTGTACAGTAACCGTCACGGCCCGACATACCTCCCAATGTACAGCAACCATCACAGCCCAACATGCCACCCACTGTACAGTAACCATCACTGCCCGACATACCTCCCACTGTACAGTAACCATCACCAACAGACATACCTCCCACTGTACATTTACTGTTCTTGCCAGACATACCTCCCACTGTACAGTAACTATCACGGCTCGACATACCTCCCACTGTACAGTAACTGTCACGGCCCAACATACCTCCAACTGTACAGTAACCATCACGGCCTGACATGCCTGCGACTGAACAATAACTGTCATGACCAAATATACCTCCCACTGTACAGTAACCACGACGGCCCGACACACCTCCCACAGTACATATCCATCACAGCCCGACAAATCTCCCACTGTACAGTAACCATCACGTCCAGACATACCTCCCAATGTACAGTAAATATCACGGCCCGACAAACCTCCCACTGTACAGAAACCGTCACGGCCCGACATCCCGCCCACTGCACAGTAAGCATCACGGCCCGACATACCTCCCACTGTACAGTAACCATCACGGCTCGACATAGCTCCCACTGTACTGTGACTTGCACGGCCCACCATACCTCCCACGGTACAATATCAATCACGGCCCGACATACCAATCACTGTAAAGTAACCATCACGGCCAGACATACCTCCCACTGTACAGTAACTGTCAGAGCCCGACATACCTCCCACTGTAAGGTCACCATCACGGCCTGACATACCTCCTACTGTACAGTAAATGTCACGAACCAACATACCTCCCATGGTGCAGTATCCATCACGGCCCGACAGACCTCTCACTGTAAAGTAACCATCACGGCCCAACTTACCTCCCAATGTACAGTAACCAGCAAGGCCCGACATACCTCCCACTGTACAGTAATCATTACGGCCAGACATACCTCCCACTGTTCAGTAACTTTCAGAGCCCGACATACCTCCCTCTGTAGAGTCACCATCACACCCAGACATACCTCCCACTGTACAGTAAACATCACGACCCGACATCTCACCCACTGTACAGTAACCATCACGGCGAGACATACCGCCCACTGTACAGTAACCATTACAGCCAGACATACCTCCCACTGTACAGTAAACATAATACCTCCCACTGTACAGTAACCACCACGGACCGTCATACCTCCCACTGTACAGTAAACATCACGGCCAGACATAGCTCCCACTGTCCAGTAACCATCACGGCGCGACAAACCTCCCTCTGTACAGTAACCATCACGGCCCGAC
>NW_025208931.1:5660-15578 GCF_004010195.1 Chiloscyllium plagiosum | reverse complement strand
CTTGTGCCCCTGTACAAGGTGATATAATATTCAATACATTTTCCCTTTTTATAAACCTATTAATACACAAGAAAATAAATCATTTAAGGTGGAGATGGAGGACTTTCAGCCCACTACGTTGGAAACATTATATCATAATTCTGTAAACTCTTCCATCGCCATTTTGCAATCCCTCCACAGTCTCACTCCTCCCTCTGTTTGGAATCTTCTCCAGCCCCATCATTTCTTTGTAATTCAGAATATGGTGTTTCTGAATAGTTAAGTATTTAATGTTTATCCCTAATGGTCCAGAGAGCAGTTGCGAGTGAACCCTATTACTGTTGGCCTGTTGTCACATGTAGGCCAGTCTGGGTAAGCTTAGCTGATCTCCTTTCCCAAAGAGGATAAGCATTAAGTTTTAATAACAATCAGTGATGGTTCCATGGTTATCACTCATGAAGTTAGCTGAAAACCCTGGTTGATTAATTGAGTTTAAATTCCTCTAGGTGCCGGTGTAGGATTTGTACCTGTGTTCACAGAAAATTACCCTAAATTTCTGGATTATCAGCCCAGTGATAATGCCACTTCACCAACATCTCCCCTTGCTGAAGGATATGAACCAAAAGTGGACAAATGGAATGGAGTTGCAGACCAGCCATGATCTAACTGAATAGCAGGGCAGGCTCAAGATAGGGCTGAAAGGCCTCCTTGTGTTCCTATGTTCTCCAATTGCAGGACTGTTACTGGTCTACACTGTTCAGGCATAAAGGTGATCTTATTAACTTACTTTATGGCTCAGTAGCAAATTTTGAATGAATGGGGTACTTTTCTATTGAAAGGAGATTTTATAACTATCAGTTGTTATTAAGGAGAGCCTAACTATTCTGTGATATCAGGGCGGAGATACATACTCTGCCTGTGGGATTTCCCACTGCTGCTTGTTTCAATGAAGAGGCTGAACTGATATCCCATTCACTTCTAGACTCGGATGTAAATGTTACAAGATTGCATCAGGATAGTGCTATGATAGCATGATAATACACTGAGCTTTATTCCCTTTGTCTTGTCTTCATCAGGTGTCATTTTGTACATTCTGCTGGTCGGTTACCCACCATTCTGGGATGAAGACCAACATAGACTATACCAACAAATCAAAGCCGGGGCCTATGATGTAAGTATCAGCTTGTCATGTGTTTATTGGTCTGTAGGGTGAAGGGAGTGAGGAGGTGCTGGGATCTCCTTGTTATGTCGGGGGCACGTGGATGATCTCCCATGGATGCAGGACAACCTGACTTGATCCGATCCACATGAACTTAGATAGTCAGTTAATTCATTAGTGAGTTAGAGTCACATCCAACACACTAAGGTCTTCCATAGTTAATGTCTAAACTTGTTGGTGTGTCCTGTTTATGATAAGACATTTTTTATCTAAGCAAGTCATTAGTCTAATTCCAACACTGAAAATGTGTTGCTGGAAAAGCGCAGCAGGTCAGGCAGCATCCAAGGAACAGGAGAATCAATGTTTCGGGCATAAGCCCTTCTTCAGGATTCCTGAAGAAGGGCTTATGCCCGAAACATTGATTCTCCTGCTCCTTGGATGCTGCCTGACCTGCTGCGCTTTTCCAGCAACACATTTTCAGCTCTGATCTCCAGCATCTGCAGTCCTCACTTTCTCCTCTAATTCCAACACTCCCTACCAGGGCGACCTTTAGTCCAAAACTTAGTTTTCTTGCTCAGGGGGTTCTGCCAAGAGTACAAGAGGTCACTAACCCTCCTACCCTGTTGTTGTCCAGTTGTTGTCTCCAGAGAAATGCAGAACTGCACTACTCCAGGTCAGGGTGAGTGAGCCAGCTGAATGAGAACATTGATGGAAGCTGGACTGATAAGTTCATTGGGAGACTAGGTTCAATTGCATACTGATCTGGCCTCTATTCATCTTCAGTTCCATGTACAATTAGTAAAATTCCATTGTGCCCCCATTCCAACACAAATATGTGTATCCTTAAGTTGTCTGTCAAGCCAATAGATCCCTCCCTGAGGACCATCAGCTGACCACGTTGGAATATTGGATTTGAGATTGTAAAATGAGATGGGCTTTTCATCTTTCAAAATGAATGGTGGAACTTCATTAATGGTTTATAAATGATATGTATTAGAAATTTTAAATAACTGTATTGTTTGAAGATAGAAGTATTTTTTAAAATTCCTTCCTGGGGTGTGGCCATTGTTTATATTGTTCACAGACTGGTTCATTGCCCTGGGACTGGAGTCACATATACACCAGATGGGGTAAGGACGGCAGATTTCCTTCCCTAAACCACAGTAGTGAATCGTCTGGGGTTTTACAGTAATCAGTGGTTCTTCGATGGCTTTCATCATTGATGGCTAGCTTTCAAATCTGGATTTATTCACTCAATTTAAATTTCACCAGCTGCTGTGGTGGTTTTTGTACCCATGCCTCCTCACATTATTAACCTGGACTCACTGACACTGCCACTACTCCACCATGTCCCTTTATAAGGGGAGTGGAGCAAAGGTGGTTAATGGAATTAAGATACCAATCAGCCATGCTCTAACTGGATGGCAGAGCAGATCGAAGGGACTGAATGGCCTCCTCCTCCTTTTCCTACATTCTAAAACAGCAGGGCGATTGGGTCTACCCAACAGTCAGTGTCCAGGTATCAAGGTAAAGATTACTTCCTTGATATTTTCTTTGATAATTATCACGCTCCAACTCTTAACTATTTTATTGATCCATCTCCTTCCTTAACCCCAGTCTCGGTCACGGCTAGACATTGGGTTCTCGGAATGAAATAGTCTTGGCTGTTCAATCGTTCCTTGGTTTCCTTTCATGCCCTCTTTCTCTCGGTAGTTCCCGTCTCCAGAGTGGGACACTGTGACACCCGAAGCGAAAGACCTCATCAACAAGATGCTGACAATCAACCCCGCGAAACGCATCACTGCCGGAGAGGCCCTCAAACACCCCTGGATCTCGGTACGTTCACAGATGTTCAGTTGTGTGGCATAGCCCAGTGGCAGCTAGGATTGGGCAAGATGGGGCGGGTGGATAAAGGCCATGACAGAGTAGAGTATATGTGGCTGTGGGAGAGGATTAAACAGCCTGGTCAGACCACAGCTGAGATACAGTGAACAGTTTTGGACCCCTTATCTAAGGAAAGATAGATTGGCATTGGAGGCAGTCCAGAGAAGGTTCACTCGACTGATAGCCAGTGTGGAATGATTGTCTCTTGAGGAGAGGTGAAATGGGTTGAGTTTGTACTTGATGGAATATAGAAATCTGAGGGAAGAGCTCATTGAAATATGCCAGATTCTTGGGGGGGGTTTGACAGGGTCAACGTGGAAAGGTTGTTTCCCCTTTATAGAGCTCAGAACTAGAGGGCATAATCTCAGGGTAAAGGATCGCCCATTTAAAACAGGGATGAGGAGGAATTTCATCTCTTAAAAAGTTGTGGATCTGTGGAATTCTTTACCACTGAGGGTTGTCAAAGTGGGTCATTAACTCTATTCAAGTTTGAGCCAGATGTTTAATCAGTAAGGGAGTCAGGGGTTGATGGGGAAAAGGCAGAAAGGTGAAGTTGAGGATTATCAGATCAGCCATGATCTCTTTAAAGGGAGAGGGGCTAAATGGCCTACAGCTACTCCTAGATCTTATGAGTAGGATCCCCATGATCGAGATGGAGGCAGGATGGTGAGTAGGATTTAGGACTCGTATTCTGGATGTTTGAACTTTATAAACTGAATACCGTTGTCTGCCAAAACCTCCTTGTTATTTTATATGTGTATAATTTCTAACTTGTGATATCTGATTGGCCGTTTCCTAGCAGCATATAAGTTCAGAAAGCTCACAATTGCTTTCTCCATAGAAACACCTTAGCCAATCAGGGTTGATGTTCCAACCAATCAACACCCTTTTCTCCCATTATTGTTATCATTTGAAATTTGGTATTCTTGCATTTGTCCTGATGAGTGAAAGACAAAAAGCTTCAACACTGTGCCTCTCTTTCAAGCACTATTTAAGTTCTGTATTACTAGCAGTTTTAGTTTTATTTATTTGTTCCCAGTCTAATGACTAATGAAGAAATACCTTGGTTTTGTTGAGTCTCTCTTTTCGATGCTGAAACAGATAGGTTTTAGGCTACTCTCTCAATCTGGTTCAACAGCCAGCTCCAGCACGATATATCACACGAGCCTGTTTTCATTTAACTTTACCCAGATACATCCATTACAATGCAGCCCTTAATGTTGTTGCTATGTCCCATCCACCGACCACCTCCTGTGCCCACTAAGCTACATTGGTTCCCAACCCAGCAACACCTCAATTTTGCAATTCTCAAATCTCTTTGTGGCTTCGTCTCTCTCTGCCCCCTGTAACCCCACAAATGCTCTGAGAATTCTGCACTCCTCCTCCAGTTCCAACCTTTTGCACAGCCTCTATTCTCACTGCTATGCTATTGGCAATGGCGCCTTCGAGGGCAGTAGGCTATGAGCTTTGGAAATCACCCCAGGAACCGTTAAGCCCCTCTCTCTCCTCCAGGACGCTCTTGAAAACCTACCTCTTTGACCAAACTGTTGGTCATATAAACCAATATATCGGTGTACTTTCCAAACAGGCCCCTTTTATATTCACAGAATCCCTATAGTATGGAAGCAGGCCATTCAGCCCATCCAGACAACACCAACCCTCCAAAGAGCATCCCACCCAGACCCACGCGCCTGACCCTGTCCCTGTAACCCTGCATTTCCCATGGCTAACTCACCTAGCCTGCACATCCCTGGACACCATAGGGCAATTTAGCATGGCCAATCCACCTGATCTGCACATCTTTGGACTTTGGGAGGAAACCCACGCAGACACAGGGAGAATGTGCAAATTCTACATAGACAGTTGCCTGAAAATGTACCTCTTCATACCCCTTGCCGCCCCGCTCCCAAAAGAACTGCCCTAAAAATTCCAGCATTACTCTCGAGGTATAGAGAGAGAAACAAAAGATTGTATTTCCCAAACACTTTATAGCATCAGGGCATCTTCAAGCAACTACATGGTTACAGCAGAGAAGGCCATTCTGTCCATACTCTATAACAGCAACTAAGAGCAACCCACTCCTCCACCCTCGCCCATTCAAATGTTTCTCTTCACTTCTCTTTGAATGCCATCATCAAATCTCCCTCCACCTCACTCCATTGGTGCCTCCCTCCTCCTCCCCACTCGAGTGAATCTCCCTCCACCTCACTCCATCGGTGCCTCCCTCCTCCTCCCCACTCGAGTGAATCTCCCTCCACCTCACTCCATCGGTGCCTCCCTCCTCCTACCCACCTGAGTGAATCTCCCTCCAACTCACTCCATCGGTACCTCCCTCCTCCTACCCACTCGAGTGAATCTCCCTCCACCTCACTCCATCGGTGCCTCCCTCCTCCTACCCACCTGAGTGAATCTCCCTCCAACTCACTCCATCGGTACCTCCCTCCTCCTACCCACCCGAGTGAATCTCCCTCCAACTCACTCCATCGGTACCTCCCTCCTCCTACCCACCTGAGTGAATCTCCCTCCAACTCATCCCATCGGTACCTCCCTCCTCCTACCCACCTGAGTGAATCTCCCTCCAACTCACTCCATCGGTGCCTCCCTCCTCCTACCCACTTGAGTGAATCTCCCTCCACCTCACTCTGTCAGTGCCTCACTCCTCCTACCCACCTGAGTGAATCTCCCTCCACCTCACTCCATCGGTGCCTCCCTCCTCCTACCCACCTGAGTGAATCTCCCTCCACCTCACTCCATCGGTACCTCCCTCATCCTAAACAATTTTAAACAATTAGTTTTCCTCACGTTGCCATTGCTTCCTTTAGTTTGTTTTGCCAATTATCTTTATCCTGTAGTCTCTGGTTCTTGACTTTTATGCCAATGGCATTGGTTTCTCCCTGTCAGCTCTGTCCAGACTACTTCCCAGCTTTGAACACCTCACTCAAATCTCCTCCTGTGAGGAAACCAGCCCAAGCTTCTCCAATCTGTCGAAAATGCTGAAATTTCCTCACACCTAGAGCTATTGGGGTGGCACAGTGACTCAGTAGTGAGCACTGCAGCCTCACAGCACCAGGGTCCCAAGTTCGATTCCAGCCTCTGTGCAAACTCCACACAAGCAGTTGCCCTTCTCCCCGAGTCTGCGTGGGTTTCCTCTGGGTGCTCCGGTTTCCTCCCACAGTCCAAAGATGTGCAGGTCAGGTGAATTGGCCATGCTAGAATTGCCCATAGTGTTAGGTGCATTAGTCAGAGAGAAATGGGACTGGGTGGGTTACTCTTCGGAGGGTCAGTGTGGACATCTTGGGCCAAAGGACCTATTTCCACACCGTAGGGAATCTAATCTATTCTAATAAAGCTCTCAGTTATGGAAAAAAAAATCAGGCCTCTCTATCTGAGATTGGACTTGAACCCACAACCTTTTGTGAGAAAGCCTAGGAAACTGTACATTGAGCCAACATCGAGACTTTAGCAGTGCGGTTCTTTCAGAAATGGTATTATTGTCCTGTCACACTTATTGGGCAGTTAAGTCTTTTGCTTGAGGAAACTTTGCATTATTGCATTGTTAAAACAATAATTTATTTTTTTCTCCCCCTCAGCATCGTGCTACAGTGGCCTCTTGCATGCACAGGCAAGAGACAGTAGACTGCTTGAAGAAGTTCAATGCAAGAAGGAAGCTCAAGGTATGTGTATCTTATTAATCGATCCCCTTGAATGAGTGAACTGAGTACCTGACAGTCCAGAGCTCCTATGACATTGGGCTTTATTTCTTGAGGAGTACGATTGTGAAGTATGGAAGTTCTGTTAAACGTCAACCAACCACACCATGCATAGAACTCCTTATTACACCAAGAGTATTGTGGAACTTTTTTTTGGGAATTAGTTGGGGAGTAGAAGGCTTGGAGTTGAATGAACGACCATTCTGATTTTGTTTTCTTTACCTGTTCATGGAATGTGGCATCACGAGCAAGGGCAGTGTTTGATGCCCAAGCACAAATATTCTCGAACTGAGTGACTTGTTTCAGAGGGTAGTTAAGAATCAGCTACATTGGTGTGGGACTGAAGGCACGTATACATTAGACCAGGTAAGGATGGCAGATTTTCTTCCCTAAATAAAGCAGACAAGTTTTTCTCACAAAAATAAGTAGCCTCATGACCACTGAGGCTAGCTTTGTATCCCAAATTTTATAATTAAATTTAAATTCCACCAGATGCTAGGGTGAGATTTGAACCCATGTCCGGACCACAGTAGCCTGGGGTGATAAGTTGCTAGGTCAGCAGACTGTGTCAAACCCCCTTCTAGAGAATCCCTCCAAACAGCCTTGATCTCCACCACCAGGAACAATGTATCCCAAACTCTTTCCCATCATGTTCCCATTTCAGTGCTCAAAGTTTGAGGAGACCCTAGACCTGTGAGAGAGTGGGGACATAGAGGAAAGGTTTCAATGCCTGGCCTGATGGCTCTGACAGTGA
Organism: Chiloscyllium plagiosum; assembly: GCF_004010195.1. NCBI lineage: Eukaryota > Metazoa > Chordata > Chondrichthyes > Orectolobiformes > Hemiscylliidae > Chiloscyllium > Chiloscyllium plagiosum. The sequence continues at coordinate 8,092 of NW_025208931.1, read as the reverse complement.
GGTGGGGGAAAGCTGTTTAATTCACATGGTTTCTCAGTAAAAGGCTGGGACTCAAGCCTACAAAAGCAGTCCCTGTGAGACTCAAAGGGGCCTCACACTCAGTCAAAACTCCCCAGCAGCTATTGTTGCATCTGAATCCACCACCCCAACATTTGGCCCACAATTTGGGAAGGCCTAACCGAGAAGGACAAGGGCAGCATATACAGGGGAACACCATCACCTGCAAGTTCCTCCCTAAACCACTCATTATCCTGACTTGGGAATATTCCACCGTTACTTCTGGGTCAAAATCCTGGCATTCCCTGCCTAAGGGCATTAATGGTCAACCTGTCACACATGGACTGCAGTGGTTCAAAATGTTGACTTCTCAAGGACAATGAAGCTTGAGTTATAGGTCTGACCCAACCAGCAAAGCTCCTATTTTGGGAATACGATTTTTCTGAAAGTGGTATTTCCCAAGGAACTGTACCGAGGCCTCTAGATTTTCACCACCATTTAAATAATGAAGTGTTAGTTATGGACATTTGAAGGCATTACTGTAATGTACAAGTAGAAAGTGAGGACTGCAGATGCTGGAAATCAGAGTTGAAAAGTGTGGCGCTGGAAAAGAACAGCAGGTCAGGCAACATCCGAGGAGCAGGAGAGTCAACATTTTGGGCATAAGCCCTTCATCTGAATGTTCATGGGTGAGGGAGTGAAGCTGCAAAGAAACATTGCAAAACTCAGTGACAGAGCGAAATACGACAGATAGAGTCAAGAATGTGGTGCTGGAAAAGTACAGCCAATCAGGCAGCATCCAAGGAGCAGGAGAATCAACGTTTTGGGTATAAGCCCTTCATCAGGAATGAGGCTGAGAGCCTCGGGGATGGAGAGATAAATGGGAGGGGGAGGGGGATGGGGCTGGGGGAATGGTAGCTGAGAATACGATAAGTGGATGGAGGTGGGGGTGAAGGTGATAGGTCAGAGGGGAGGGTGGAACGGATAGGTGGGAAGGAAGATGGACGGGTAGGACAGGTCAAGAGGGCAGTGCTGAGCTGGAAGGTTGGATCTGGTATAAGGTGGGGGAGAGGAAATGAGGAAACTGGTGAAATTCACATTGATCCTGTGTGGTTGGAGCGTCCCAACCAGAAGGTGAGGCGTTCTTCCTCCAGGCAGCGGGAGGTAAGGGTTTGGCGATGGAGGAGGCCCAGAACCTGCACGCCTTTGTCGGAGTGGGAGGGGGAGTTAAAGTGTTCGGCCACAGGGCGGTGGGGTTGCTTGGTACGTTTGTCCTGGAGATGTTCTCTGAAGCACTCTGCAAGTAGGCGTCCTGTCTCCCTAATGTAGAGGAGACCGCATTGGAAGAAACGGATATAGTAAATGATCTGTGTGAAACTGCGAGTAAATCTCTGATGGATGTGGAAGACTCCTTTGGGGCCTTGGACAGAGACCTACGACAGAGCTCAATGTGTTTAAGTGCAGGGTCATGCGCTGGATCTGGGAAAAACAGGTTATTTTCCTACAGCATGGGAGTATATTCTGTGGAAGAACAGAGAGATTCTGGTGCAGTGTTCAATCAGGAAGACCAAGTTGTTGTGGAAACATGCATGTCGGAGCATGGAATTAAGAATAGTGATGGGAGAGACCATCAGACAGATGAACAGGAATCTCTCCCATTCTTACTGCCTGCCATTGTGTCGAGAAGATGTCACCTTCCACCGGCTTGGGCATCACATCATAAGGTGGGGCTTGTACCCAGAGCTTCTGCATAAGAAAGGGGGAATGCAACCCATTGCATTCCGAAACATCCCCCTGAAATTGCTAAAGCCTACTGCAGTGGTACAAAAGAATATCCAAAAAGGACTCATGAGAGTTAAATACTGAAGAAATGGCAGCACGATGGTTCAGTGCTTAGCACTGCTGCCTCACAGCACCAAGAACCTGACTTTGATTCCAGCCTCGGGTGACTGTGTGGAGTTTGTACGACCTCCTCGTGTCTGCATGGGTTTCCTCCGGTTTCCTCCCACAATCCAAAGATGTGCAGGTTAGATGAATTGGCCATGCTAAATTGTTCCATAGCATTCAGGGATGTGTAGGCTAGGTGCATTAGTCAGGGGGGAGTGGGTCTGGGTGGGTTACTCTTCGGACGGTGGGTGTGGACTTGTTGGGCCGAAGGGCCTGTGCCCACACTGGGGATTCTATGATTAACTCAGCAGGTCTGTGGAGAGAGAAACAGAGTTAACATTTCAAGTCCAGTAGGAATCCTCTTTGAGAGCAGTCACATTGGATTCAAAACATTAAATTCTGTGTCTCTTGTTGTTAAGAAGGCATACAGTGTTTTGGCCTTTATTGATAGAGGGATTGAGTTTCGGAACCAGGAGGTTATGCTGCAGCTGTACAAAGCTCTGGTACGGGCACACTTGGAGTATTGTGTACAGTTCTGGTCACCGCAT
>NW_025208931.1:0-5502 GCF_004010195.1 Chiloscyllium plagiosum | reverse complement strand
TACATGGAATAGTGTAGGTGGGATGGGCTTCAGATTGGTATGACAGGGCGGCACAACATCGAGGGCCGAAGGGCCTGTACTGCGCTGTAATGTTCTATGTTCTATGTTCTCCCTCCACAGCTGCTGCCAGACCTGCTGCGTTTCTCCAGCACTCCCTGTGTTTAATTAAGATGTCCAGCTTCCACAGTGTTTGGCATTCATTAACATGAATGAATTTTGGTTGGATTTCATGGGGTTAGAAATTTCTCAGGATGGATCTAGTAACAGTGGCTTCTAGTATGCACAGGCAAGAGTCAGTGGAGGGCAAGTCCACATGGAATTGTCACAATATCCCTGGCATATAAATGGGAAAATTATGAATTAAAGCTACATCTTGTATTCTCTTGAGTTTAGCAGACTGTCAAGTGACTTAGTCGACATAATTACAATTGTATAAAAGGATTTGCTTTGGTAGAGAGAGATTATCTTTGTTGGGAGTATTAAGAATAATTCTTTAAAATTAGAGCTCCAGCGTTTCAGGGGTGGTGTTAGGAAGTGATGGTGGAAACCTGGAACTCCCTCCAAACATTCTATGGACCAAGGAACCATTCAAAATGTTTAAGAATGGGATGAATCGATGAACACTTGGGTAAAAGAAATGGAGCCAAGGGCAGTAAATGGAAACAAGCTACAGATCAGCCACAAGGCAATGGAATGTTGGAATAGGATCGAGAGGCTGAATGGCCTCCTCCAGTTTCAGTGCCATATAACAGGAGGAGAAGCCAGATTAGCACCAAGCACAGAAGGTGACTCTTCACCTCTCCTGCCCTTTCACCTCTTCAGTTTCTGATAGATTTAGACATCTCCAACATACAGAAAAGTTTGGAAAACTGGGGACATGTGGGCGGCACGGTGGCACAGTGGTTAGCACTGCTGCGGAGGAGAAGCCCAGATTAGCACCAAGCACAGAAGGTGACTCTTCACCTCTCCTGCCCTTTCACCTCTTCAGTTTCTGATAGATTTAGACACCTCCAATATACAGAAAAGTTTGGAAAACTGGGGACATTCAGAGCATGAGGCCATTCCATTAGATCACTATGTATTCTAGTTATCTACCTCCCTTGGCTCCATGGCTTTGGCAAGGAAATATGTATCAATCCCAAATTTAAAGCTCTAGATAAAGTTTTTTTTTGTGTGTGTGAGATCTTTCCATAATGCCACCGTCCTTTACATGAGTAAATGTTTCCTAACTTCTCTCCTGACCAGTCTGTCTTGGGTTCTAGGATTATCTGCCTTTGCTTCAGATTATCTTCCCCAACCACCATTCCCGACTCTCCATCACCAACAGAAAACACTCCTCCTGTTTAACTTAGCAATTCCTCTGAAAATCCTGAAATCCACAATCAAATCACCTCCTATATTCAAGAAGTACAAGTGCAGTTTATTCACTTTCTCCTCAATTTAATTCTGAGTCCTGGGACGCTGAGAAAATGTGTTACATCCTATCCAAGGCTAATATTCCAAGGTGCAGCATCCAGAACTGTACATAGTACACCAGGTGTGGTCCAACCAAGACTTTGTATGCCAGTTCTCCTGTCACAAAGCCTAATATTCCAGTAGTGTTTTCACTTATATTTTGTACCTAACCATTACATTTTAATGATCTCAATTAACCTTCTGTCCACCTTCCCTGTCTGTAGCTTTCCACGTTTTACAGAAGTACTCAGATGTCACCATTTTGTAGACCAATTGATGAATGTTGAATCGTCCACCATTCTCCCCCTTGCTCAATCAATATCTCTTTGTAATTTCATCCTCCCAACATTCTATGAGTGCCACTTATCGTCTTGCCGTTGGAAATCTCGGATATCTGGCTGTCTGTCGTGTTGCCCAGATCATTCATAATGTAACCACTTCCATCCAGTTTGGTGTTCCCAAAGATGGGAAGTCCGGAGCCATAGGTCACAGCCTAAGGACACAGGTTAAGCCATTTCGGACTGAGATAAGGAGAAATTTCTTCACCTGAGACCACACCTGGTCTATTGTCATACAGTCATACAGCATAGAAACAGGATCTTTGGCCCACCGTTACTATGACAACCAACAAGCACCAAACTATACTAATTCCATTTACGTGCATCTGGCATTTTAAGTACTTATTGAGAGTCTTCTTAAATTTTGCGATAGTACATGCCTTCACCACCCTCTCAGGCAGCAGCACGTTCCATTTATCTACATGAAAATGTTTTTTGCCAGATTCCCTTTAAACCACTTACTCATCTTAAAGTTAAGGCTCCCGGTCATAGACTTTCCTATCATGGGGAAAAGATTCTCATCATCTATTCTGTCCATGCCTCTCATAATTTTGTAAACCTCAGATTCCCCCTCAGCTGCTTCTGCTCCAGAGAAACCAAACCCAGCCTATCCAGACTCTCCTCATAACTGAGACTTTCTATCCCAGGCAACATCCTGATGGATTTCCTCTGCACCCTCTCCAGTGCAATCACATCCTTCTGATAGTGTGGTGACCAGAAATGTACACAGTGTTCCATTTGCAGCCTAACCAATGTTTTATAGAGTTGTCCTTGCTCCTATATTCTGTGTCCCAGCTAATGAAGGCAAGTGTCTCATATACCTTCTTCCTCACCCTATCTACGTGTGCTGACACCTTCAGGGATCTATGGACTTGTACAGCAAGGTCTCTTTGTTTGTCAGTACTCCCTAGGGATCTGCCATTCATTGTTTATTTCCTTCTCTTACTAAACCTCCCAAAATGCATCACCTTCACATTTATCTGGACTCATTTCTATCTGTTGTTATTCTGCTCAATTTATCAGCTGATCAATATCAGACTCTAACCATCCTTCTCAGTATCAATAACAGCATCAAATTTCATGTCATGTCCAAGCTTACTAATTATACCTTCAACATTCACATCCATGTTGTTAATGTACATGACCAACAGCTAAGACCCCAGCACCAATCCCTGTGGTACACTGCTGGTCAAAGTCTTTCAGTCACAAAACAACCCTCCCCGCCCCAATCACCCTCTGCCTCTTATTTGTCAGCCAATTTTACATCCAGTTTGCCAACTTGCCTTGGATCCCGTGGGATCTTCCCTTTTGGACCAGCCTTCCATGTGAAACCTTGTCAAAGGCCTTAATGAAGTCCAGACGGAAGTGAGGACTGCAGATGCTGGAGGTTAGAGTCAAGATTAGAGTGGTGCTGGAAAAGCACAGAAGGTCAGGCAGCATCCAAGGAGCAGGAAAATCAATGTTTTGGGCAAAAGCCCTTCATCAGAAAAAAACATTTCCTGATGAAGTGCTTTTGCCCGAAACGTTAATTTTCCTTACTGAAGTCCATGCAAACCATATTAACTGCATTACCCTCATCAATATATTTAGTCATGTTTTGAAACAACTCAATTAAATTAGTCAGACAGGATCTCCCTCTAAAAAATCTGTGCTGACTATCTCTGATCTATACCTGCCTCTCCGAGTATTGATTAGTCCCGTCTCTCTGAATTTTCCAATAATTCACCAACTGTTGACATCAAATGAACTGGTCTATAATGACCTGGCCTATCTTTGCTGCCTGACTTGAACAGGGAACCACATGCGCAATATGTGCAGCTTTGGTCTCCTTATCTGAGGAAGAATGTTCTGCTGAGGGAGGGAGTTTATCAGGTTTTATCATCCTGATTCCCAGGAGGGGAGGACTGATGTCAGAAGAGAGACTGGATTGGTTAGGACTGGATTCACTGGTATTTTGAAGAATGAGGAGATATCACATAGGAATCTATATCATTCTAACAGGGTAAATGAAAGAAAGATATTCCCAATGTATGGAGAGCTCTGTGTAAGGTTGTGATGAGGAGAAATGTCTTCACCCAGGTGGTGGTGAGTCTGGGAAGTTCTCTGCCACTGAAAGCAGCTGAGGCCAAAATTTTGAATTTTTTTGAAGAAGGAGTAAGATACAATTCTTGGGTCTATAGGCTTCAAAGGGTATGGGGAAAAGTGGAAACAGGGGACTGCATTAACTAAATATACTGATGAGGGCAGTACAGTTGATATGGTTTGCATGGACATCAGTAAGGCAGTTGACAAGGTCCCACATGGAAGGCTGGTCCAAAAGGGAAGATCCCATGGAATCCAAGGCAAGTTGGCAAACTGGATGTAAAACTGGCTGGCAAACAGGAGGCAGAGGATGATTGGGGGAGGGTTGTTTTAGTGATTGGAGGCCTATGACCAGCAGTGTACCACAGGGATCGGTGCTGGAACCTTGCTGCTTGTCATGTGCATTAATGATTTTGATATGAATGTAGAATATATAATGATCCGCCATAGTCATATTGAATGATGGAGTAGGCTTGAAGGGCTGAATGGCCTACTCCTGCTCCTAGTTTCAATGTTTGAGTGCAAACCCATTTCCCTTCTGTCCATCTTTTATTGCCTAACCAATCAAAACTCCTCAAAAAATTAAATTAGGTTTGTCAGTCATGACGTACCCTCCAGAAATACCTGTTGCTTCTCTCTGGTGAGCTCAAATGTCTCTGAGTGCTCAGTCACTCTGTCCTTAATTACAGTTTGCAATCATTTGGCCCCTCAGCCAATGTTATACAAACAGGTACATAATTCCCTGCTTTCTCTCTCCCCTTTCATAAATAATGAAGTTACATTTTTTTTAACTTGGAGTTACCATCAAAAACAATTATAAATTGCATCATAGAGCACAGTCTTTAGGAATTTAAAGCTGCATTTATTTATCATGACGGAGCTCATTTCAAGGTGAATATTGAATTAATGTTGCAATGTAAATGACGAGGTTTTCTTTCAACTGAAGCTCTCAAACATTGAGGTTAACAGCATGGGCCAGGAATGGGATAAAATAATCATAACTTGCCCAGCTAAGTGCAGCTCTAACAATACTCAAGAATCTTGACACCATCAAGGACAAAGCAGCCCACTTGATTGGTACCACACCCACAATTCTACCCCTGCATTCCTGAACACATTGTTGTAGCACTGTGCACTCTCTACATGATGCCCTGCAGCGGCTCCCCTTCAACAGCACCTTCCAGTTGAATTGAATTGAATTTATTGTCACATGTAGTGAGGCACAGTGAAAAGCTTTGTCTTGTGAGCAATATAGGCAGATCACGGAGCTAAGTAGCACAGATAGTAAATAATAGGTAAACAGCGGCAAAAACAAAAACACAGGTACAGGCGAATATTAAGAGTTTGTGAGTCCATTCAGCATTCCAACAACAGTTGGGTAGAAACTGTTTTGAAACCGGCTGGTACGTGTGTTCAGGCTTCTGTACCTTCTCCCTGATGGTAGAGGTTGTAGAAAAACATTGCCTGGGTGGGATGGATCTTTGAGAATGCTGGCGGCCTTTCCTTGACAGTGGGCCTGGTAGATGGATTCTATAGATGGGAGGTTGGCCTTTGTGATTGTCCGGGCCAAGTTCACCACTTTCCGGAGTTGTCGCCAATCTTGAATGGTACAGTTGCCATACCAGGT
>NW_025208930.1:12297-15574 GCF_004010195.1 Chiloscyllium plagiosum | reverse complement strand
GGTGTGTTTACAGCGGGGTGTTTACAGTGTTGTGTTTACAGTGGGGTGTTTACAGTTGGGTGTTTACAGTGGGGTGATTACACCGGGGTGATTACAGCGGGGTGTTTACAGTGAGGCGTTTACAGCGGTGTGTTTACAGCAGTGTGTTTACAGCGGGGAGTTTACAGCGGTGTGTTTACAGTGGTGTGTTTACAGCGAGGTGTTTACAGCGGTGTGTTTACAGCGGGGTGTTTACAGCGGGGCGTTTACAGCGGGGTGCTTACAGTGGTGTGTTTACAGCGTGGTGTTTACAGCGGGGTGTTTACAGCGGGGTGTTTACAGCGGGGTGTTTACAGCGGTGTGTTTACAGCAGGGTGATTACAGCCTTGTGTGTACAGTGGGGTGTTTACATCGGGGTGATTACAGACTCGTGTTTACAGCCTTGTGTTTACAGCGGGGTGTTTACAGCGGGGTGATTACAGTGGGGTGTTTACAGCGGGGTGATTACAGCCTTGTGTTTACAGCCTTGTGTTTATAGTGGGGTGTTTACAGTGGGGTGTTTCCAGTGGGGTGTTTCCAGTGGGGTGTTTACATCGGGGTGATTACAGACTTGTGTTTACAGCCTTGTGTTTACAGCGGGGTGTTACAGCGGGTGGGGTGTTTACAGTGGGGTGTTTACAGTGGGGTGTTTACAGTGGGGTGTTTACAGTGGGGTGTTTACAGCGGGGTGTTTACAGTGGGGTGTTTACAGTGGGGTGTTTACAGTGGGGTGTTTACAGTGGGGTGTTTACAGTGGGGTGTTTGTAGCGGTGTGTTTACAGTGGGGTGTTTACAGCGGTGTGTTTACAGCAGTGTGTTTACAGCAGTGTTTTTACAGTGGGGCGTTTACAGCGGTGTGTTTACAGCAGTGTGTTTACAGCGGTGTGTATACAGCGGGGTGTTTACAGCGGGGTGTTTACAACGGCGTGTTTACAGTGGTGTGTTTACAGCGGGGTGTTTACAGCGAGGTGTTTACAGCGGGGTGTTTACACGGGGTGTTTGACTTGTGTTTACAGCCTTGTGTTTACAGCGGGGTGTTTACAGCGGGGTGATTACAGCCTTGTGTTTACAGCCTTGTGTTTACAGCGGGGTGTTTACAGCGGGGTGATTACAGCCTTGTGTTTACAGCCTTGTGTTTACAGCGGGGTGTTTACAGCGGGGTGATTACAGCCTTGTGTTTACAGCCTTGTGTTTACAGCGGGGTGTTTACAGCGGGGTGATTACAGTGGGGTGTTTACAGTGGGTTGTTTCCAGTGGGGTGTTTACATCGGGGTGATTACAGACTTGTGTTTACAGCCTTGTGTTTACAGCGGGGTGTTTACAGCGGGGTGATTACAGCCTTGTGTTTACAGCCTTGTGTTTACAGCGGGGTGTTTACAGCGGGGTGATTACAGCCTTGTGTTTACAGCCTTGTGTTTACAGCGGGGTGTTTACAGCGGGGTGATTACAGCCTTGTGTTTACAGCCTTGTGTTTACAGCGGGGTGTTTACAGCGGGGTGATTACAGCCTTGTGTTTACAGCCTTGTGTTTACAGCGGGGTGTTTACAGCGGGCTGATTACAGTGGGGTGTTTACAGTGGGGTGTTTCCAGTGGGGTGTTTACATCGGGGTGATTACAGACTTGTGTTTACAGCCTTGTGTTTACAGCGGGGTGTTTACAGCGGGGTGAATACAGCCTTGTGTTTACAGCCTTGTGTTTACAGCGGGGTGTTTACAGCGGGGTGATTACAGCCTTGTGTTTACAGCCTTGTGTTTACAGCGGGGTGTTTACAGCGGGGTGTTTACAGCGGGGTGATTACAGTGGGGTGTTTACAGTGGGGTGTTTACAGTGGGGTGTTTACAGTGGGGTGTTTACAGCGGGGTGTTTCCAGTGGAGTGTTTACATCGGGGTGATTACAGTGGGGTGTTTGCAGCGGTGTGTTTACAGTGGGGTGTTTACAGTGGGGTGTTTGCAGCGGTGTGTTTACAGTGGGGTGTTTACAGTGGGGTGTTTGCAGCGGGGTGTTTACAGTGGGGTGTTTACAGCAGTGTGTTAACAGTGGGGTGTTTACAGCGGTGTGTTTACAGTGGGGTGTTTACAGTGGGGTGTTTACAGCGGGGTGCTTACAGTGAGGTGTTTACAGTGTTGTGTTTACAGTGGGGTGTTTACAGCGGTGTGTTTACAGAGGTGTGTTTACAGCGGTGTGCTTACAGTGGGGTGTTTACAGTGTTGTGTTTACAGCGGTGTGTTTACAATGGGGTGTTTACAGCGGTGTGCTTACAGTGGGGTGTTTACAGTGTTGCGTTTACAGTGGGGTGTTTACAGCGGTGTGTTTACAGCGGTGTGTTTACAGCGGTGTGTTTACAGTGGGGTGTTTACAGCGGTGTGTTTACAGTGGGGTGTTTAAAGCGGTGTGTTTACAGCGGGTTGTTTACAGTGTTGTGTTTACAGTGGGGTGTTTACAGTGTTGTGTTTACAGCGGTGTGCTTACAGTGGGGTGTTTACAGCGGTGTGTTTACAGCGGTGTGTTTACAGCGGTGTGTTTACAGCGGGGTGTTTACAGTGGGGTGTTTACATCGGGGTGATTATAGCGGGGTGTTTACAGCGGGGTGTTTACAGCGGGGTGTTTACAGTGGGGTGTTTACAGCGGGGTGTTTACAGTGGGGTGTTTACAGACTTGTGTTTACAGCCTTGTGTTTACAGCGGGGTGTTTACAGCGGGGTGATTACACCCTTGTGTTTACAGCCTTGTGTTTACAGCCTTGTGTTTACAGCGGTGTGTTTACAGCGGGGTGATTACATTGGGGTGATTACAGCCTTGTGTTTACAGCCTTGTGTTTACAGCGGGGTGTTTACAGTGGGGTGATTACAGCCTTGTGTTTACAGCGGAGTGTTTACAGCGGGGTGATTACAGTGGGGTGTTTACAGTGGGCTGTTTACAGTGGGCTGTTTACAATGGGCTGTTTACATCGGGGTGATTACAGCCTTGTGTTTACAGTGGGGTGTTTACAGTGGGGTGTTTACAGCGGTGTGTTAACAGTGGGGTGTTTACAGCGGGGTATTTACATCGGGGTGATTACAGCGGGGTGTTTACAGCGGGGTGTTTACAGTGGAGTGTTTACAGCGGGGTGATTACAGTCTTGTGTTTACAGCGGTGTGTTTACAGCGGTGTGTTTACAGTGGGGTGTTTACAGCGGGGTGATTACAGCCTTGTGTTTACAGCGGGGTGTTTACAGCGGGGTGTTTACAGCGGGGTGTTTACAGCGGGGTGTTTACAGCGG
>NW_025208930.1:4362-9759 GCF_004010195.1 Chiloscyllium plagiosum | reverse complement strand
GGGTGTTTACAGCGGGGTGTTTACAGTGGGGTGTTTACAGCGGTGTGTTTACAGCGGGGTGTTTACAGTGGGGTGTTTACAGCGGTGTGTTTACAGCGGGGTGTTTACAGTGGGGTGTTTACAGCGGTGTGTTTACAGCGGGGTGTTTACAGTGGGGTGTTTACAGCGGTGTGTTTACAGCGGGGTGTTTACAGTGGGGTGTTTACAGCGGTGTGTTTACAGCGGGGTGTTTACAGTGGGGTGTTTACAGCGGTGTGTTTACAGCGGGGTGTTTACAGTGGGGTGTTTACAGCGGTGTGTTTACAGCGGGGTGTTTACAGTGGTGTGTTTACTGCGAGGTGTTTACAGCGGGGTGTTTACAGCGGTGTGTTTACAGCGGGGTGTTTACAGTGGGGTGTTTACAGTGGGGTGTTTACAGCGGTGTGTTTACAGCGGTGTGTTTTCAGTGGGGTGTTTACAGAGGGATGTTTACAGCGGGGTGTTTACAGCGGTGTGTTTACAGCGAGGTGTTTACAGCGGGTGTTTACAGCGGGGTGTTTACAGTGGGGTGTTTACAGTGGAGTGTTTACAGCGATGTGTTTACAGCGATGTGTTTACAGCGGGGTGTTTACAGCGGGGTGTTTACAGTGGGGTGTTTACAGTGGGTTGGTTACAGTGGGGTGTTTACAGCGGTGTGTTTACAGCGGGGTGTTTACAGTGGGGTGTTTATAGCAGAATGTTTACAATGAAGTGTTTACAGCGGTGTGTTTACAGCGGGGTGTTTACAGTGGGGTGTTTACAGTGGGGTGTTTACAGCGGTGTGTTTACAGTGGTGTGTTTACAGCGGTGTGTTTACAGCTGGGTGTTTACAGCGGTGTGTTTAAAGCGGGGTTTTTACAGCGGTGGGTTTACAGCAGTGTGATTTCAGTGGGGTGTTTACAGCGGTGTGTTTACAGCGGGGTGTTTACAGAGGGGTGTTTACAGCGGGGTGTTTACAGCGGTGTGTTTACAGTGGTGCGTTTATAGCGGGGTGTTTACAGTACAATATGTACAGTGGTGTGTTTACACTGGGGTGTTTACAGCGGGGTGTTTACAGCGGGTTGGTTACAGCAGGGTGTTTACAGCGGTGTGTTTACAGCGGGGTGTTTTCAGCGGGGTGTTTACAGTGGGGTGTTTACAGCAGTGTGTTTACAGCAGTGTGTTTACAGCAGTGTGTTTACAGCAGTGTGTTTACAGTGGGGTGTTTACAGTGGGGTGTTTACAGTAGGGTGTTTACAGCAGTGTGTTTTCAGTGGGTGTGTACAGCGAGGTGTTTACAGTGGTGCGTTTACAGCGGTGTGTTTACAGTAGGGTGTTTACAGTGGTGTGTTTATAGTGGTGAGTTTACAGCGGGGTGTTTATAGTGGTGTGTTTACAGTGGGTTGTTTACAGCGGTGTGTTTACAGTGGGGTGTTTACAGTGGGGTGTTTACAGCGGGGTGTTTACAGCGGGGTGTTTACAGCAGTGTGTTTACAGTGGTATGTTTACAGCGATGTGTTTACAGCGGTATGTTTACAGTGGGGTGTTTACAGCGGTGTGTTAACAGCTGGGTGTTTACAGCAGGGTGTTTACAGCGGTGTGTTTACAGTGGGGTGTTTACAGCGGGGTGTTTACAGAGGTGTGTTTACAGTGGTGTGTTTACAGCAGGGTGTTTACAGCAGGGTGTTTACAGTGTGGTGTTTACAGCGGTGTGTTTACAGCGGTGTGTTTACAGTGGGGTGTTTACAGCTGTGTTAACAGCTGGGTGTTTACAGTGGGGTGTTTACAGCGGGGTGTTTACAGTGGAGTGTTTACAGCGGTGTGTTTACAGCGGGGTGTTTACAGAGTGTGTTTACAGTGGAGTGTTTACAGCGGTGTGTTTACAGCGGTGTGTTTACAGCGGGGTGTTTACAGAGTGTGTTTACAGTGGAGTGTTTACAGAGGTGTGTTTACAGTGTGGTGTTTACAGCGGTGTGTTTACAGCGGTGTGTTTACAGTGGGGTGTTTACAGCGGTGTGTTTACAGCGGTGTGTTTACAGCGGGGTGTTTACAGAGTGTGTTTACAGTGGTGTGTTTACAGCGGTGTGTTTACAGCGGGGTGTTTACAGCGGGGTGTTTACAGTGGTGTGTTTACAGCGGGGTGTTTACAGCGGGGTGTTTACAGCGGTGTGTTTACTGTGGTGTGTTTTCAATGGTGTGTTTACAGTGGTGTGTTTACAGCGGGGTGTTTACATAGGTGTGTTTACAGTGGGGTGTTTACAGTGGTGTGTTTACAGCGGGGTGTTTACAGTGGGGTATTTTCAGTGGGGTGTTTACAGCGGGGTGTTTACAGTTTGGTGTTTACAGTGGTGTGTTTACAGCGGGGTGTTTACAGTGGTGTGTTTACAGCGGGGTGTTTACAGCGGTGTGTTTTCAGTGGGGTGTTTACAGCGGGGTGTTTACTGCGGTGTGTTTACTGCGGTGTGTTTACAGTGGGTTGTTTACAGCGGGGTGTTTACAGCGGGGTGTTTACAGCGGTGTGTTTTCAGTGGGGTGTTTACAGCGGGGTGTTTACTGCGGTGTGTTTACAGTGGGTTGATTACAGCGGGGTGTTTACAGCGGGGTGTTTACTGCGGTGTGTTTACTGCGGTGTGTTGACAGTGGGTTGATTACAGCGGGGTGTTTACAGCGGGGTGTTTACAGCGGTGTGTTTACAGCGGGGTGTGTTTACTGCGGGGTGTTTACAGCGGGGTGTTTACAGCGGTGTGTTTACAGCGGTGTGTTTTCAGTGGGGTGTTTACAGTGGTGTGTTTACTGCGAGGTGTTTACAGCGGGGTGTTTACAGCGGTGTGTTTACAGCGGGGTGTTTACAGTGGGGTATTTACAGCGGGGTGTTTCCAGCGGGGTGTTTACACTGGGGTGTTTACAATGTGGTGTTTACAGTGGGGTGTTTACGGTGCCGTGTTTACAGTGCGGTGTTTACAGTGGTGTGTTTACAGCGGGGTGTTTACAGTGCGGTGTGTTTACAGTGGTNTGTTTACAGTGGTGTGTTTACAGCGGTGTGTTTACAGGGAGGTGTTTACAGGGCGGTGTTTACAGTAGGGTGTTTACTGTGGTGTATTTACAGTGGGGTGTTTGCAGTGCGGTGTTTACAGCGGGGTGTTTATAGCGGGGTGTTTACAGTGGGGTGTTTACAGCGGGGTGTTTACAGTGGTGTGTTTACAGCGGTGTGTTTACAGGGGGGTGTTTACAGGGCGATGTTTACAGTGGTGTGTTTACAGCGGTGTATTTACAGTGGGGTGTTTACAGTGCGATGTTTACTGTGGTGTGATTACAGCGGTGTGATTACAGTGGGGTGTTTACAGTGCGGTGTTTACAGTGGACTGTTTACAGCGGTGTGTTTACAGTAGGGTGTTTACAGTGGTGTGTTTACAGCGGGGTGTTTACAGCGGGGTGTTTACACCGAGGTGTTTACAGTGGGGTGTTTACAGCGGTGTGTTTACAGTGGGGTGTTTACAGTGGGGTATTTCCAGTGGAGTATTTCCAGTGGGGTGTTTACAGCTGGGTGTTTACAGCTGGGTGTTTACGGCGGGGTGTTTACAGCGGAGTGTTTACAGTGGGGTGTTTACAGTGGGGTATTTCCAGTAGGGTGTTTACAGCGGGGTGTTTACAGTGGGGTGTTTACAGCGGGGTGTTTACAGCGGGGTGTTTACAGCGTGGTGTTTACAGTGGGGTGTTTACAGCGTGGTGTTTACAGCGGGGTGTTTACAGTGGGATATTTACAGCGGGGTGTTTACAGTGGGGTATTTCCAGTAGGGTGTTTACAGCGGGGTGTTTACAGTGGGGTGTTTACAGTGGGGTGTTCACAGTGAGGTGTTTACAGTGTGGTGTTCACAGTGTCGTGTTTACAGTGAGGTGTTTACAGCGGTGTGTTTACAGCGCTGTGTTTACATTGGGGTGTTTACAGCGGTGTGTTTACAGCGGGGTGTTTACAGTGGGGTGTTTACAGCGGTGTGTTTACAGCGGGGTGTTTACAGTGGGGTGTTTACAGCAGGGTGTTTACAGCGGGGTGTTTACAGAGGGGTGTTTACAGTGTGGTGTTCACAGTGGGATGTTCACAGCGGGGTGTTCACAGTGGGTGTTCACAGTGGGGTGTTCACAGTGGGGTGTTTACAGTGGGGTGTTTATAGTGGGTTATTTCCAGTGCGGTGTTTACAGCGGGGTGTTTACAGTGGGGTGTTTACAGCGGGGTGTTTACAGTGGGGTGTTCACAGTGGGGTGTTCACAGTGAGGTGTTTACAGTGAGGTGTTTACAGCGGGGTGTTTACAGTGAGGTGTTCACAGTGGGGTGTTTACAGTGGGATGTTTACAGCGGGGTGTTTACAGCGGGGTGTTTACAGTGAGGTGTTCACAGTGGGGTGTTTACAGTGGGGGGTTTACAGTGAGGTGTTTACAGCGGAGTGTTCACAGTGGGGTGTTTACATTGAGGTGTTTACAGTGGGGTGTTTACAGTCTTGTGTTTACAGTGGGGTATTTACACTGGGGTGTTTACAGTGGGGTGTTTACAGCGGGGTTTTTACAGTGAGGTGTTTACAGTGGGGTGTTTACAGTGGTGTGTTTACAGTTGGGTATTTACAGCGGGGTGTTTACAGCAGGGTGTTTACAGCCGGGTGTTCACAGTGGGGTGTTTACAGTGAGGTGTTTACAGTGAGGTGTTTACAGTGGGGTGTTCACAGTGGGGTGTTCACAGTGGGGTATTTACAGTGAGGTGTTTACAGTGGGGTGTTTACAGCGGGGTGTTTACTGTGGGGTGTTTACAGCGGGGTGTTCACAGTGGGGTGTTTACAGTGGGGTGTTTACTTTACAGCGGGGTGTTTACAGCGGGGTGTTTACTGTGGGGTGTTTACAGCGGGGTGTTCACAGTGGGGTGTTTACAGTGGGGTGTTTACAGTGGTGTGTTTACAGTGGGGTATTTACAGTGGGGTGTTTACAGTCTTGTGTTTACAGTGGGGTATTTACACTGGGGTATTTACAGCGGGGTGTTTACAGCGGTGTGTTAACACTGGGGTATTTACAGCGGGGCATTTACACTGGGGTATTTACAGCGGGGTGTTAACAGCGGGGTGTTTACACTGAGGTATTTACAGCAGGGTGTTTACACTGGGGTATTTACAGCGGGGTGTGTACAGCGGGGTGTTTACACTGGGGTGTTTACAGCGGGGTGTTTACAGCGGGGTGTTTACAGTGGCGTGTTTACAGTGGGGTATTTCCAGTGGGGTGTTTACAGCGGTGTGTTTACAGCGGGGTGTTTTTACAGTGGGGTGTTTACAGCAGTGTGTTTACAGCGGGAAATTTACAGCGGTGTGTTTACAGCGGGGTGTTTACAGTGTGGGGTGTTTACAGCAGTGTGTTTACAGCGGG
>NW_025208930.1:0-4332 GCF_004010195.1 Chiloscyllium plagiosum | reverse complement strand
GTGTTTACAGGGCGGTGTTTACAGCGGGGTGTTTACAGTGATGTGTTTACAGCGGGGTGTTTACAGTGCGGTGTTTACAGCGGGGTGTTTACAGCGGGGTGTTTACAGCGATGTGTTTACAGCGGGGTGTTTACAGCGGGGTGTTTACAGCGGGGTGTTTACAGTGGTGCGTTTACAGCGGGGTGTTTACAGTACGGTATGTACAGTGGTGTGTTTACACTGGGGTGTTTACAGCGGGGCGTTTACAGCGGGTTGGTTACAGCAGGCTGTTTACAGCGGGGTGTTTACAGTGGGGTGTTTACAGCGGGGTGTTTTCAGCGGGGTGTTTTCAGCGGGGTGTTTCCAGCGGGGTATTTACACTGGGGTGTTTACAGTGTGGTGTTTACAGTGGGGTGTTTACAGTGCGTTGTTTACAGTGCGGTGTTTACAGTGGTGTGTTTACAGTGGGGTGTTTACAGTGCGGTGTTTACAGTGCGGTGTTTACAGTGGTGTGTTTACAGCGGTGTGTTTACAGGGAGGTGTTTACAGGGCGGTGTTTACAGTGGTGTGTTTACAGCGGGGTGTTTACAGCGGTGTGTTTACAGTGGTGCGTTTACAGCGGGGTGTTTACAGTACGATATGTACAGTGGTGTGTTTACACTGGGGTGTTTACAGCGGGGCGTTTACAGCGGGTTGGTTACAGCAGGGTGTTTTCAGCGGGGTGTTTACAGTGGGGTGTTTACAGCAGTGTGTTTACAGCAGTGTGTTTACAGTGGGGTGTTTACAGTGGGGTGTTTACAGTAGGGTGTTTACAGCAGTGTGTTTTCAGTGGGTGTGTACAGCGAGGTGTTTACAGTGGTGCGTTTACAGTGGTGCGTTTACAGCGGTGTGTTTACAGTAGGGTGTTTACAGTGGTGTGGTTACAGCGGTGTGTTTATAGTGGTGTGTTTACAGCGGGGTGTTTATAGTGGTGTGTTTACAGAGGGTTGTTTACAGCAGTGTGTTTACAGTGTGTGTTTACAGTGGGGTGTTTACAGTCGGGTGTTTGCAGTGGGGTGTTTGGAGCGGAGTGTTTACAGCGGGGTGTTTAAAGCAGGGTGTTTACAGTGGGGTGTTTACAGCAGGGTGTTTACAGTCGGGTGTTTGCAGTGGGGTGTTTGGAGTGGGGTGTTTACAGTGGGGTGTTTACAGTGAGGTGTTTACAGTGGGGTGTTTACAGTGCGGTGTTTACAGTAGGGTGTTTACTGTGGTGTGTTTACAGTGGGATGTTTGCAGTGCGGTGTTTACAGCGGGGTGTTTACAGCGGGGTGTTTACAGCGGGGTGTTTACAGTGGGGTGATAACAGTGGTGTGTTTACAGTGGGGTGTTTAAAGCGGGGTGTTTACAGTGGTGTTTACAGCGGGGTGTTTACAGCGGGGTGTTTACAGCGGTGTGTTTACAGTGGGGTGTTTACAGTGGTGTGTTTACAGCGGGGTGTTTACAGTGGTGTGTTTACAGCGGGGTGTTTACAGCGGGGTGTTTACAGTGGGGTGTTTACAGTGGGGTGTTTACAGCGGGGTGTTTACAGCGGGGTGTTTACAGTGGTGTTTACAGTGGGGTGTTTACAGCGGGGTGTTTACAGTGTGGTGTTTACAGTGGGGTGATTACAGTGGTGTGTTTACAGTGGGGTGTTTAAAGCGGGGTGTTTACAGCGGGGTGTTTACAGTGGTGTGTTTACAGTGGGGTGTTTACAGCGGTGTGTTTACAGCGGTGTGTTTACAGCGGGGTGTTTACAGTGGGGCGTTTACAGCAGTGTGTTTACAGCAGGGTGTTTACAGTGGGGTGTTTACAGCGGGGTGTTTACAGCTGGGTGTTTATAGTGGGGTATTTACAGTGGGGTGTTTACAGTCGTGTGTTTACAGTGGGGTGTTTACAGTCGTGTGTTTACAGCGGGGTGTTTACAGCGATGTGTTACAGCAGTGTGTTTACAGTGGGGTGTTTACAGTGGGGTGTTTACAGCGGGGTGTTTACAGCGGGGTGTTTACACCGGTGTGTTTACAGTGGGGTGTTTACAGTGGGGTGTTTACAGCGGTGTGTTTACAGCGGTGTGTTTACAGCGGTGTGTTTACATTGGGGTGTTAACAGCGGGGTGTTTACAGTGCGGTGTTTACAGTGGGGTGTTTACAGCAGGGTGTTTACAGCGGGGTGTTTACAGCGGTGGGTTTACAGTGGGGTGTTTACAGTGGGGTGTTTACAGCGGTGTGTTTACAGTGGGGTGTTTACTGCGGTTGGTTTATAGTGGGGTATTTACAGTGGGGTGTTTGCAGTGGGGTGTTTACAGCGGGATGTTTACAGCTGGGTGTTTACAGTGGTGTGTTTACAATGGGGTGTTTACAGCGATGTGTTTACAGCGGGGTGTTTACAGCGATGTGTTTACAGCGGGGTGTTTACAGTGGGGTGTTTACAGCGGGGTGTTTACAGCGGGGTGTTTCCAGTGGGGTGTTTACAGTGCGGTGTTTACAGCGGGGTGTTTACAGCAGGGTGTTTACAGCGGGGTGTTTACAGTGGGGTGTTTACAGCTGGGTGTTTCCAATGGGGTGTTTACAGCGGGGTGTTTACAGTGGGGTGTTTACAGCGGGGTGTTTACAGTGGTGTGTTTACAGTGGAGTGTTTACAGCGGGGTGTTTACAGCGGTGTTTTTACAGCGGGGTGTTTACAGCGGGGTGTTTACAGCGGGGTGTTTACAGTGGTGTGTTTACAGTGGGGTGTTTACATCAGTGTGTTTACAGCAGGGTGTTTACAGCTGGGTGTTTATAGTGGGGTATTTACAATGGGGTGTTCACAGCTGTGTGTTTACAGTTGGGTGTTTACAGCGGGGTGTTTACAGCGGGGTGTTTACAGCGGGGTGTTTACAACGGGGTGTTTACAGCGGGGTATTTACAGTGGGGTGTTTACAGCAGGGTGTTTATACTGGGTGTTTACAGCGGTGTGTTTACAGCGGTATGTTTACAGTGGAGTGTTTACAGCGGGGTGTTTACAGCGGGGTGTTTACAGCGGTGTTTTTACAGTGGGGTGTTTACAGCGGGGTGTTTACAGCGGTGTGCTTACAGCGGTGTGTTTATAGCGGGGTGTTTCCAGTGGGTGTTTACAGCGGGGTGTTTACAGTTGGGTGTTTACAGCGGTGTGTTTCCAGCTGGGTCTTTATCATGGGGTACTTACAGCGGGGTGTTTAAAGTCGTGTGTTTACAGTGGGGTGTTTACAGTGGGGTGTTCACAGTGGGGTGTTTACAGCGGGGTGTTTACAGCGGGGTGTTTACAGTGGTGTGTTTACAGCGGGGTGTTTACAGTGGGGTGTTTACAGCAGGGTGTTTACAGTGGGGTGTTTACAGTGGGGTGTTTACAGCGGTGTGTTTACAGCTGGGTGTTTATAGTGGGGTATTTACAGTGGGGTGTTTAAAGTCGTGTGTTTACAGCGGGGTGTTTACAGTGGGGTGTTCACAGCGGTGTGTTTACAGCGGTGTGTTTACAGTGGGGTGTTTACAGCGGTGTGTTTACAGTGGGGTGTTTACAGCGGGGTGTTTACAGCGGGGTGTTTACAGCGGTGTGTTTACAGTGGTGTGTTTACAGCGGTGTGTTTACAGCGGGGTGTTTACAGTGGGGTGTTTACAGCGGTGTGTTTACAGTGGGGTGTTTACAGCGGGGTGTTTACAGCGGTGTGTTTACAGCGGGGTGTTTACAGTGGTGTGTTTACAGCGGGGTGTTTACAGTGGTGTGTTTACAGTCGTGTGTTTACAGAGGAACACACCTGCCGTGTTATTGTGGAACAATCTGTCCAAAGCTGATGATCAATCAGGATGTTTAATGCTGATGGTTCCAGGTGTGTTCGCAAATCCTTCCCTCAAACTATTGGAATGGAAGGTCCTTAAAGTCATTCATAGGCAAGAGTGTGACATGGTGAGAGTGTGATGCAGATTGAAGCCCAGATTCAGGGTTCAGTCCTTGTTCAGATTGTAGCCATTCATAGATACCCTAGCTCCTCACTTTGCCACATCAATGATGTGGAGTTGTCGGTTACCAATTGTCAGACTTGGCTCTGCCTCTTGTGGACTATAGCTCATTCCTGTGAGCATCTCGCAGCGTCTGGTAGGGCACTCTGAGACTGAACAAAACAAGCCAATGGTTTCACGTTAATTGAGACATAATTTGGTGGGAACTAGGTGTATGAGGAGGGGATTTTGTGGCACAGCAGTAGTGTCCCTACCTCTGAGCCAGAGGACTTCAAGTCCAAACATTTGTCTGAAGGTGTGTCTTACCATGCCCTAATAGGTTAAATAAATAGATAATCAATATAACTAAAAGCAGTAAGTAAACATT
>NW_025208929.1:14171-15573 GCF_004010195.1 Chiloscyllium plagiosum | reverse complement strand
CAGTTTTCTAAACGACATTCCATTGCACATTATCACAGCTAAACGGATTTCAGACTCAAATTTTTCACTAGATACAGACTACTCACAGAGACATAATAAGATCAAGGCTCAATTTTTGCTTGAAAATTATTCATGAAGCTATGTATAGTTTAGGAATTAAACAATTCAAATCCATCGTATCCTTCTAGGATTGCAGTGACCATTAGAAAAGGTGGCATCAAACTTTAAAGACCATACAAATTGCTTAGAGTCAATGCTGTAGAGACGTTTGGACAAAAGAAATTCTGTTTGCACTATTTGCCAGTAGGGATGTGTCAAATGAGTCAATCAAATTCAGTTCTTTTGAATTCAGCTCTTTTGGGCATGAGGTGAAAGAAACATGAAATTGATTAAGAAGAAATTGGTAAGTCAGAGTTTGAGACCACATATTGGAATATGTGCCAAATTCATTTTTAGCGCTTATAAAGGGGAGGAGTTGGCTAATTAGCAATAAAAAAAATCACAGTATATAATAAAACAGGAAGCAGATACAAAAACCAAAATTAGCAATGTTGCTACTGGCGATAACATGTTAGTGTTACTTCTAGTGATAGGTGTCCTTATTGAACCAAAGGGGATTGAACCATGAAAACAATTTGATCAGGACTCCAGATGGAAATAAATCACACAGAGTGTGTCCTGTGAAATTGCGCAAAATATATTTTGATAGGGAAGGAAAGTAAAAGCAGAAGGTGATTTTGGTTTCAACACAGAGTGAAGAACCAACATAAGAGGATTAGAACATAGAACATAGAATAATACAGCGCACTACAGGCCCTTTGGCCCTTGATGTTGTGCCGATCCAAGCCCACCTAACCTACAGTACCCCACTATCCTCCATATGCCTATCCAATGCCCGTTTAAATGAACATAAATAGGGAGAGTCCACCACTGCTACTGGCAGGGCATTCCATCAACTCACGACTCGCTGAGTAAAGAATCTATCCCTAACATCTGTCCTATATCTACCACACCTTAATTTAAAGCTATGCCTCCTCATAATAGCTGACTCCATACGCGGAAAAAAGGTTCTCATGATCAACCCTATCTAAACCCCTAATCATCTTGTACACCTCTATCAAGCCACACCTAAACCTTCTTTTCTCCAATGAAAACAGCTCCAAGTGCCTCATCATTTCCATATTCCTACCATACTAGGCAACAGCCTGGTAAACCTCCTCTGCACCTGTTCCAGTGCCTCCACATCCTTCCTATAGTATGGCGACCAAAACTGCACACAATACTCCAGATGCGGCCGCACCAGAGTCTGATACAACGGAAACATTACCTCAGGACTCCTAAACTCAATTCCTCTATCAATAAAAGCCAGTAGGCCATATGCCTTCTTCACCGCACTATTTAC
>NW_025208929.1:13103-14042 GCF_004010195.1 Chiloscyllium plagiosum | reverse complement strand
ACATTGAACTCCATTTGCCACCTTTCTGCCCAGCTCTGCAGCTTATCTATATCCCGCTGTAACCTGACACATACTTTCTCACTGTCAACAATTCCACCGACTTTCATATCATCCACAAACTTGCTCACCCAACCTTCTAGCCCCTCATCCAGGTCATTTATAGAAATGAGAAACAACAATAGTCTCAAAACAGATCCTTGCGAACACCGCTCGTAACTGCACTCCAACATGAACCTTTACCATCAACAACTACCCTATGTCTTCTTCCAGCCAGCCAATTCGGCATTCCTCAAATTAGATTGGGCAATGAGGATTTTCTCAAAAATTGGGATAAATTGTTGTGCTACGTTCCAAATGAAAATCAAGATGACCTGAAATTGTTGTTACGATTATATAGAGCGATATGTGGGAATAAACTGGGAAGTACTAAATTAACTCTGCATGATATAGATATAACATACGCTGTTCCAATCAAACAGCATCCTTATAGACTTTACCCTGTAATGTTGGTACATGTTCAAAAAGAGGTTGTGCACATGCTCAAAGATAATTTAATCATAGCGAGTTACATTGACTAGAACTTATCCATAGTAATTGTGCCAAAGCCAGACGGTACCTAACAATTATCTGTCAATACATTTACAAAATCTGATTCATTGGAAGACTGAATTGAAATGGTGGGACAATCAACTTATATTACTATGTTGGACTTACTCAGAGGATGCTGACAGGTAAATTCGTTCAGAAGAGTGAAGACAATTTCAGCTTTCCTAACACCAAATGGACTATACCAATTTATAGTCATGACAGGGAATGAAAAATGTGCCAGCCACATTTGAAAGACTAACGTATTAAATCATTTCCAGATTACCCAATTGTTTAATATACATCAATGGCGTGGTGAGTTTGAGTCACAGGTGGAAGGACTACAGCAATTAT
>NW_025208929.1:0-1979 GCF_004010195.1 Chiloscyllium plagiosum | reverse complement strand
TGGTCTCTCAGTGTCTCTCACCCTGGTCTCTCAGTGTCTCTCAGCCTGGTCTCTCAGTGTCTCTCACTCTGGTCTCTCTGTGTCTCTCAGCCTCGTCTCTCTGTGTCTCTCAGCCTGGTCTCCCTGCATCTCTCAGCCTGGTCTCTCAGTGGTGTGTTGACCAGTCTCTCGGCGGGTCATGGTGGTATCTTGGCTCGGCATGCAAGTGGATTCTACCTGGAAATGTTCCTGAGGCATCATGGGAGATCGGAGAGGTGGCAGTGCCAGCAGCAGTGATGGTACCTGCCACAGTGTCAAGAACAGACAGCTGAGGCCTCCCCCCAAGTAAGAGAAGCAGAGGACTCATCAAAGACGGCTGAACCTTTATGTTTTCTTTTATTCTCCTCGTTCAAACTATAAAAGACTTTGATGTTAACTATTGCCTATGTCTTTATTTTTCTACTATTCTATGAAGTAATGCTTAACTTTTTAACTCTTGTTTCTCTTACTACTTTATACCTAAGGTTTTTTTGTACCTGGGTATCTTGGTACCTAAGATGGCGCCAAGAGTGGGACATTCTACATTTCTCACTGTACTCCTGTACTTGGGTACACCTGACAATAAAATCTAAAATCTAAATCATTTGGGGAATCTCTCGTTGCAGATATCAAGAAATCAAATCCTTTATCTTAATCCTTTGGGTGTTAGTGACAGTACACCTGAGTCACAGATTAGAGAGTCTGATGGCACTGCTCTAAAACTCCCTGGGTTTCTGGACGGTACATATTTGTCTGAGGTCCTTCAGGGAAGAAAGCTGCCAGCCGTACCTGGTCTGGCCTACATGTGACTCATGGAAGCAAATTCGACATTTTCTGTAATGAATTCAAATTTTATCCTAAAATGTGGCACCCAAACTGTACACAATCCAGCGTACCCATCTATCGCCCATTGTGACAATAACCATCCTTTCGGAATTCTACATCGTCCTCACACTTCACAATTCTTCCAAGTTTTGTGACAACTGCAAACTTTTAAATAGCCCCCTCCGCACCAAGGTGCAGATCATTAATATCCATCAGGAAAAGCAATGATCCCAATACTGATGCAGGGGCAATTCCGTTACAGTCCTTCCAACAGCCTGAAAAATATCCATTGACCGTTACTGTCTGTTTCCTATCACTCAGCCAACTTTGTATCTACTTGTATAATCCACTTTAAGATAGAGATTCTATTTTCATTCCTTTTTTGACTCTTTAGTTACTTAGCCCAGTTGCTTGCTAATGTTGGGTTGTGACCAGATTCATATTGTTTGCCAACAATCTGATCTAGACTGGGTTTAGAAGTTGTTCCCAGATGTTAAGGGGCTTGTGTATTATCCATTCTACCACCTATACCCTCAGATATACAATATAACTTATGTTCTCCAGTGCTCTGTGGTGGATGGGACTTGACAGTGCAGTGGTAATGTCACTGGGTTAGTATTCCAGAACCCTAGGGACGTGGGTTTGAATATCGTCATAGCAGATGGTGAAATGTGAATCCTGGAGTCAAAGCTGTCCTACTGGTGGCTGTGTAACCATTGCTGTGAAAGCCCACCTGGGTCACTAATGTTGTTTAGGGAAGGAAATCTGCCATCCTTACCTGGTCTGGCCTACATGTGACTCCAGGCCAACAGCAATGTGGTTGATTCTTAACTGCCCTCAAAAGGGACAACCCATTCAAGGGCAATTAGGGATGGACAACAAATGCTGGTCTTGTCCCATGTGAGAATCACATGGTCCTTGGTTATTATTGGCCAGACCATGGCTAAGTGCTGTAATGTTTTTTACTGTGTTTGGAGGTGGGTTGGCTGCAAATCCACCTGCAGCTGAAACAGCAATCAGACTATGTGATTTTTCTGATCTACCTTCTAGCTGTGTGGACAATTGAGCTAACTAATCCTCCAGAATAATATAGATAAAGGAAAAATAACTAAAAACAAGGGGAAAACAGGGACATA
>NW_025208928.1:14950-15568 GCF_004010195.1 Chiloscyllium plagiosum | reverse complement strand
TGGGCAATAAATATCAGCCTAGACATCACATCCACATCACATAAAGAAAAAGAGAAACTGTAATTTGGTGCTCAGACACAACACTCCAACTGAGCTGTAACAAGTGTCTGATACAAGTACAACCACCTCTTTCTTCTTGTATTTTATGTCCCATTAGTAATAAGACCAAGCATACTGGATGCACATTTATTGCTCCCTCAACCTCTCTTGCTGCTAACAGTGATCAGTGCACATATACAACTTGGCTGACTGCTCCTGAACCCTCTTTCGAATTGTAGCTGTGATGTTATTTTGTCTTTCAACCTCCTTCCAACCTCTTTCCAACCAAGTGCATCACCTCACTCTTCTGTGCATTGAATCTCACCTGCCACCTATCCGCCCACCCCAACAACTGGTCGATGTTCTTTTGGAGTTTTATCTAGTCCACCTCACAACTTACAGTTCTTCCGAGATTTTGTCATCTGCAAACATTGAACTCCACTTCAAACCTTTTTCTAGCCTGAAAAATATCCATTGACCATTACTCTGTGTATCCTGTCACTCAGACAATTTTGTCTCCATGCAGTCACTGTATGTTTTTATTCCATGAACCATAACTTTTCTGACAGGCCTATTGTG
>NW_025208928.1:12705-13978 GCF_004010195.1 Chiloscyllium plagiosum | reverse complement strand
CTTTGAAAGCTGTGCTAAATTTCAGTTTGGATTCCCCAAGTTCAGAAGTTAATGCTTTTTGGTACCCAGGCCTGATGGCAGATCTCAGACAATAAAAGTTTGAAACTGTTTTCTAATTTGTGGAACAGCTGCTCGATCTCCCTTCTGGGTTTTAAAAATGGGTGTGTGGTAGGAGAGTAGTCTGAATTGGGTTGTGAGATCCCTTACCTCATCCCACACATTGAGCTCACCCAGCCAGCCAGAAGCCTTTCCCATTCCAGGCAGTAACTGCATCCACAGTGCTGGGCCTGCTTCTCCTGCTCTCTGTCACTGCCTGAACCACATGCCTGGTAACTTCCTCACCTGCATCAGGTGACACCCTGCAAGGGTGGTGATTGGCTCTTATCTCAGACCTTCCCCAAGGTATTGGTGAGTAGTGATAGACACTCAGTATGTGACCTCGACTGTGGGCTTCCTACCACACTGTGGTGGAGAGGAGCTGGGAGCTATATAAACCCTTAGTGAATGCAGAGACTTTTAACATTTAGTGAATTTTGCTGAGTATGGCGGAGAATGGATGGATGCAGCTTTGACAAATAGTTTATTTCATTAATGACTCCAACAGGATTTTTTTAAAAATTTGGAAATAGATTGTGCCTAGCTGAAAAATGAATAAATTATTCTAATAACGGCCATGATGTTGCAAATTCATTGGCTATTGTGTGTCGCCAGTTTTGTGTGTGTGTGTGTGTTGAAACACAGGGTTTGCTAATTCATCAGGATTGAACCAAATCAATAAAATTACAGTCTGTTATCTTGAGTGAGCAAATTGTTGATGGGCAGATGAGCTGCACAAAACCAAATCTCAAAAATAATGAATGCACATTGCAGAGAATGCAGAAAGATGTTAACTGGAATGTTACCAGGATTGGGGAAACTCATTTATGTGAAGTGAATTTTTAAGGTTAATATCATTCTGCTTAGAACAGAGAAGATTAAGAGGATGTTTAATAGAGGTGTTAAAGATTAAGATGGGATTTGAGAAGGAGAAATATTTTTAATTAGTTGTGGACATGAATGGTGCTGGTTTGGCCAACATTTATTCCCCATCCCTCCTCACTCTGGAGGAGGAGGTGGTGGGAGTGAGCTGCTTTCTTGTATCGCTGCAGTTTGAGCATTGCAGGTAGACACACAATGTCCCTAGGGAGGGAATCCAGGATTTTGGTCTAACAGCATTGAAGGAATGGTAATATACCTCCAAGTCAGAATAGTGTATGGCTTGATGGGGAATTTG
>NW_025208928.1:0-8093 GCF_004010195.1 Chiloscyllium plagiosum | reverse complement strand
TGTTATTGGACATGGACAGATGGCCCCATGGGAATGTGAAAACAAAGGTTATTGGGGAGTTTCCCATGCCATCGATGAAGAGAGCAGTACTACGATTCCTGGGATTGAGGGGGTTTTATCTGGAGTTCATATGAATTTTAGCCTGTGGTTGCTCCTCTAACTGACTTCCTGAAGAAGTGCTTGAAAACTTCAGTGGACAGAGGATTCTCAGAAGGCATTTGACAGCCTGAAAGCTGTGTTAACCACTGCCCCAGTGTTAGCCACATCTAATTACACAAAACCATTCAAGGTGACTATCGATGCAAATGATGTCGGTGTCAGTGCTGCATTCTCACAAAGAAGACCATGAGAAGATAAAAAGACCTATTGGGTATTTTTCCATAAAATTGAATATTCATCAACTGAAGCATTCCACGATTGAGAAGGAAACCTTGAGTTTGGTGTCTGTGTTACAACATTTCAACATTTATATGACCATTAATGTGTCTGAGACAATTGAATATACTGATCATAACCCATTCAGGCTTTTGGAGAAATTTATGATCAGAAATTTAGACTGTTTGATCATAACCCATTCAGGCTTTTGGAGAAATTTATGATCAGAAATTTTAGACTGTTTTGATGGAGCTTATTATTGCAGCCATTCAATTTGAAAATGGTACACTTGTCAGGACAAGAAACCGTAATTACCAACACGTTGCTGTTACTTTGATGAAGAAAGATGGAGGCATTCAGTGGCCGGGGTAAATGGACTGAAATAGAATGTAGTAGTGAATGTTTACATGCTCAGAGTCAATGTAATGTATATGTATTGTAATGTACTAATATAGTAAGACTAAGGGTTTTAAAAATGGAGCCATTTTTCTGTAACGATGGTTCATTTTTTAAAAATGGGATAGCTATGAGGATGTTGTCACTTTAATAGGTATGGTTTTGAAGAGAGGTGGTAAGGCTGAGGGGTCTTACTGATGACAACATGAGGAAACAGCCTGGGAGGCCTTAGGTTTTTTTTCACAGCCTGAATGGGTGTGGCCAGCTCTCACAGATACAAATTTCTGAGTTTCATTTTTTAAGTAACTTCAGAAACTATTGGGGACTCCAAAGGTTTGGAGCTTCAGTGAATGTCTGTAAGTTGCTACTCTCTCTGAATTTTCTCAATGCTTTTCTTCCTCCTAGATTGGAGAACTGCATGTAAGAACCTGTCTCTGAATTTTCCTTTTTGCCAAGGGCTGTGTTTATGGGACATTCCTATCCTGGAACAGTGCATTGGTAATAGTTACTGTATCTATTATTTGGTTACGTTTTTCCATAGTTAATTTATTCTGAATTCCTCTTTCTTTTGGTTGTATTTTAACTCTAATTGTGTTTTGCTTAATGTTGAGTGGTTTAACCAGTCACATTGCATCAGGAACACAGCACTTCACATTTACCTTAAAAATAAAAAAAAAACATTCAGGTCAAGGCTACCTTCTGAAAATATTTTGTGGGAATCTGGTCTGATCCACTGGGTACACAATTACCAGGTCAGGATGTGTTGTCAACCTCAATATTCAAGTTTGAAATGTTTGTGTCATAAACTCTTCTGCCCATTTCCATAATAATCAAATTAATAACACATGCCAATGCACAATCAATTATATCTGTTTGGGATTTTTAACAAAAAATTCTTTGCACTAAGGTGGATGTTGTATTAACTCTCATGGTCAGTATATCTTAAGAGACTTGTTATGATTTAATCACTGTCATATAAGGTTCTCTTTATACCTTAGAGTATAAAGGTCTCATGCTCCATCTTACGTGTGGGTCTCATGAATCATGTCACAAGAGGGTTGCTACCTCACATAACCCAAACGTTTAGTGTTATCCCAGACACTGATGTGCCTAAAGAATGTACCCTCGGTATTTTGTAGTTAACTGTCATAAACATTTCTTGGATTCTTCCATATCTCAACTTCCACTTCCAGTCTGCCATGGGAGATAGTGTTAGCATTAGCATATCAGATCAACACCTTTCTGGCAGCAGAACCACATCAGTCTAATTAAATATTTTAAACCTGATTTCACTACAGAATTAAAAAAAAGTTGCTGAAAATGCTGTGCATGTTTCAGGCTGTAAAAATGAGGGCCCAGCTTCAGGAATCAAATGACTCCCACTACTTCTTGGAGCAGCAATGCCTCTTCTCTCCAGTGGAGACTGGTAATTTGGTGATACAGTGAACATTTTATTATCCATCAGCTAGGGGACCAGGAGGGTGCCAATTGATCAAATATTCTGGATAATCAAGAGGTTCCAATCATCAATGCACAAACACACCCTCTGTAATAGAAATGTAATGCAGGGGATATATACATCATTGTTATCCCTTATTTACACCATAAACAACTTCAATAAGAATGCAACTTTGTCTGAAATAAACCTTACCGACAGAGAGCCTTCTCACCCACACCTTCAACTAATGACTCGGGCACCATGGGAGGTCGCCGTATTTGAGGAGAAATTAACTCGAAATTGAATCAACTGCATTATTTCATGTGGCAATTTGATTGAACAGTTAAATATATTTACATTCAGGTAAACATCGAAATTTTACATTGAGGTTTAAAAAGTATAAAAATTGGACAGAATAATAGAATAAGTTTTGCAATACTTGAGGTATATACTTTCTGCCAGTTTATTGGGACAGACAGTTAAAACAATGTTAAAACAATACTTGGAATTCACTGGTTAGTACCAGATAAGTGGAAATCAGATTGGAACCAATCTGAATGTTGTTCCTCAAAAAGAAACTGCAGAGCTGTTGTGGTACAGTGGTAGTGTCCCTACCTCTGAACCAGGATGCCCAGGTTCAGGTCCTACTTTGCTCCAGAGGATGTGCCATACCATCTGAGAACAGGTTGTTTCGGAGAGAAACTGCAATGTCAGGGATTGAACATGAACAGGCAATAAACTGGGAGCTGCTGCTTGATTTGGTGGGAAATGCTGTGAGCTTGTAGCTGGTTCAACACTCGGAATATATTTGACCCTCAAAGACTCTCTACAACATCATTATTTCCAAGCTCTGCAATTTTACAGAATTGGGCGAGTTCTAATCAGAGTGGAAATGGAGAATTTGATGATCATTGGAATGTGCTGGTGAGGAGGAGAGATTCTCCACAATCAGCTCGAGGGAGGCGGAGAGCCACAGAATGAACATTCCGGGATCTCAATCCTCATTAACCAGCTTTGTAATATTTATCCCGAGAGAGATTTTCCACTTCAGTTGGATGGCAGGCCCAACTCCAAGCTGTAGCCTGAACCTCCTGCACTATGTGAGAGACCGTCAGGATGTTTCTGAATCCAAGGGGCCCTGGGTTTACAGGAAAAGCCTCCAGCTGCTAGAGCCCACGTTGAAAGGCAGCTGGATTCATTCAGGGCAGGCCGGGAGGGAAGGTCACAACAGCAACTGGGTGTTCTCTCTAATAGGGGCAAAAGGATGGAACACTCTGTGAATATTGCTGTCTAATTGTTATCCCACTCCTGCCAATCGGAATATTCAAGCTCCATCTGTGATTCCTGTCTATTACTCAAGCCTCTGTCTATTCTGAATATCCCCCCAACTCCATTAGCATTTAACTTGTTTATTAATCTTTTGTGTAGCACCTTATTTAATGTCTTTTGGAAATCCATTATTTTCCATCTACTGGTTCCCTTTGATCTACTCTATAAATCACTTCCTCAATAAATTTTGGTCGAAAGAACATTGAAAGGCAATATAAAATCAGGGGTAAATTCTAAAGGGGCTGCAGGAGCAGAGGGAGCTGGATGTATATGTACATAGATCATTGAAAGTAATAGGACAAAATAGGAAAGGTTTAGAGGGATAGGGCCAAATGCAGCCAAGTGGGGCGAGTGTAGTTTGGGTAAATTGGTTGGCATGGATGAGTTGAACTGAAGGGTCTGTTTCCATGATGTATGACTCCATGACTCTGTGAGTATCGATAAGGGTGATGGTACATTAGAGGAGTACAGTCCCAAACCTAGTACCTGGAGGCAGAGTCCTACACTCTGAACTGAAGGAGCACAATAGAAATTCTGGATTGGTTCGTCAAAAGGACTAACAAGCAATTGTACTCCTGGTAAGGTCAGTGCGGAATGATATACTGCCGACCCAGTGCCAGGGGAAGAGACATCATGTAGAGAATGGGGGAGGGGTCAGAGAGGAAGAGGCAGAAGGTCCATGGTGGAACCAATAACTTCGGGATGATGAGGATGAGATTCTCCAATAGGAGTTTAAGGAATGAGAGGGACAGAAAGTTACAAAAGCAGGACTTTAAAGATTGAACTTTTTGAATTATTCCGACTGCCCTGCATTAATAACAGTGAAAATGGAACCGGATGAGGTGACAAAATGTAGCTGGAAAGATAGTGCAAGAGGGAGAGCTTCAACTTCCTGGGCCAGTTCAGCGACTGTAAGGACCTGTTCAAGATGGATGAAGGTTCTGGTTATCCATATCCTGATGGAATGGTTACCTGTGGGGAAGGGCTTAAACTATTATAACACAGGGCTGGAGATGAAAATATAATCCTCACAAAAAGTAAAGGAGAAGCAAGGTACAGAGCAGCCTGGGACAGACAGGGTTAGAAATCACACAAAATGAATTAGGATCAGGGAAAATGTGAAGCAATCCTGGTGAGCTCTGGACTGTTTGTATGTAAAGAATATTGGTGAGCNAGTGCAAGATGGAGAGCTTCAACTTCCTGGGCCAGTTCAGCGACTGTAAGGACCTGTTCAAGATGGATGAAGGTTCTGGTTATCCATATCCTGATGGAATGGTTACCTGTGGGGAAGGGCTTAAACTATTTTAACACAGGGCTGGAGATGAAAATATAATCCTCACAAAAAGTAAAGGAGAAGCAAGGTACAGAGCAGCCTGGGACAGACAGGGTTAGAAATCACACAAAATGAATTAGGATCAGAGAAAATGTGAAGCAATCCTGGTGAGCTCTGGACTGTTTGTATGTAAAGAATATTGGTGAGCTGTGGGGAGAAACAGCCACATGAGACTGTGATGTCATGGAAATAATTGAGCCTTGGCTGAAAAACTGGGAGTAAGGATGTTCTGTCAATTCTGGGTGTAAGGTATTCAGGAAAGATAAGGAAAGGAAAAGAAAGATTGGAAACATTTGATTCAGTAAAGTATTACAGCGCCAAAGGGACAGAACATGTTGATGCACCAATCTTTGTTCAGGCAGGAGACTTTAACAAAACAGCCAATGAAGATGGGGTCCTGGTGTCATCAGTGAAGTGAAGTACAGCACAACAACACCTTCACTTCCTCAGGAGGCTAAGGAAATTCAGCATGTCCATATAGATTCATCATGTTTTATAGATGCGCCATAGAAAACCTTCTATCCAGACACATCACAGCTTGGTATGGCAACTGGACTGTCCAGGACTGTAAGAAATGACAGGGAGTTGTGAATACAGCCCCGTCCACCACACAAACAGACTTTCCATCCATTGACTCCATCTACACTTCTCACTGCCTCGGGAAGGCAGCCAACATCATCAAAGACCCCTTCCCCCACACCCCAGTTATAGTCTCCTCCAACCAACATCATCAAAGACCCCTCCCCCACACCCTGGTTATAAACTCCTCCAATCTCTTTTGTTAGGTGGAAGGTACAAAAGCTCAAACACACACACCAACAGATTCAAGAACAGCTTCTTCCTCGCTGTTATTAGAGTTTTGAGTGGACTTCTCAAATTTTACATTTAATGTTGATCTCGCTCTTTGTGCACCTTCTCTGCAGCTGTAATATTTGTTCTTGGCTCTGTTCTATTACCCTAGTGCACATTGTATGGTATGATCTCCCTGGATTGCACGCAACACAACACGTTTAACTGTACCGAGGTACATGTGTCAATATTAAATCGAATCATAAAGCCAGGCAGTATTTCTTGAGAACAATGATTTAACTTCAGGTGCAATACTGGCCGGAGGTTTGGATGGAGGTGGCACCTCTGTCCCTGGTTGAAGTGTCACACCTTCAGCTGCCTTTACATGGCAGAGTGACCATCCCAATGTGACATTACAGCTATCTCAGAGCAAGTGCCAGCTCAGACAGCTGCCAGTCACTCTCTCGTCCCAATTGTGCCAACCTGAGATCCTCCTGCTCTTTCTCACTCTGCAGACATTTTATTACCCACTGTGTTCACCACATTGACAATCCCCTGTTCTCTGTACTGCATCCTCTCCCAACTCATCCCCTAAAACTCTCAGTGTGACTCCGGTCACATTCCTACTCTCAGCACAACTTGTGTTTGTTTCTGTAAAAGCACCCTCTTGTGGTCATTTGTGGATGTACATCAACAAATTGGAATAAACCGGGTCAGATGGACATTTGATCTCCATGTGTCTGCAGGTTCCACACAAAGATCACAGTCTGGCAACGAGGTGGGATCGAGGATTCCCCAACCAGACAAACCTGGATTGGGAAAACATTTCATAAAAAACAAAGTGCATATTTCAGAGTAAACTGCAAACTTAACAGAAAGGCTGTTTGTGAATGTTGGAGGATTGACCTGACAAGATGGCTGCATCAGCAGGTATTATGGGATGGCTAAGAGGGTACAGTCATGACAGAGAATCATTTGGTGAGAACGTGGACTGGATCCAGATGTGATTCACTGCTAATAGAAATCCTGATAATCCAGATGTGAATCAGGTCGGGTGGAGGTGAAGAAGAACAATGCTTTTAATAGAACAAGGGCCTGAAACGTCCAAAACACTCGAGAGTTTGTTCACCTCGGACAAGCCACAATACAAACTGCTGTTAGTTTGCGTAAACTCCAGCAGCGTTGCAGTCATAAACCGTTAGAGATTGCTGCAAGTTAGCAGATTGGATCAAGGACTCAGTTACGCAGTGAGGATACTGGAGAGTTTAAATACCAAACCCTGCAGGTAATACTGGCACTCACAATGCAGCCTCTTGTGTATTGGTGAGACTGAGCACAGACTGAGTGACTGTTTTGCAGAATCTCCCCTCTGCTTATACGAATGACCCCAAGTTTCCAGTTGCTTGCCATTTCAGTAAACGACCTTGCTCCCACACTGACATTTCTGTCCTTAGCCTGCTCCCATGTTCTAATGAAGCTCATTGCAAGTTGGAGGATAAACATCTTATTTTCCGCTAAGACAATTTACAGCCTCTAGGACTCCATACAGAGTTCCCCAATCTCCCTTTGTCCTCTATTCTTCTCACATCCCCCAGCTGTGTCTTGTTGGCTTGCTCTCAACATAGCGGACTCATTTTTTTTCCACGATATACATTAACACTTGTTTTACATCTCTATCACTCCTTTACCACTATGATCACTGTGCAGAGGCCCAGAGCAAAAGACAAAGACAATCTGTTCTGCTCTCTCCTCCTCCCATTCTGTCAATATTTCCAGCTACTTTCTATTCTGAAGAAGAATCATATCAGATTTCAAACATTAAATTAGTTTCTCTCATTGCAAATGCCACCAAATCTTCTCAGTTGAATCTATTTCTCTCTGACAACAGTAGTTAATAAAAGCAGAGGTACAACAATGTGGTTTTACTATGGCATATGTTCTGAAGAGCCAAACCAGACTCGAAATGTTAACTCTGTTTCTCTCTCCCCAGATGCAGCCAGACCTGCTGAGTCTCTCCAGCATTCTGTGTTTGTTTCAGATTTTCAGCAGCTGCAGGGTTTTGCTGTTATTGAAAGAAATGTCTGCTGTTATCGAATCACCAACTAGCAAATGTTTAAATTTATCATCATGTTCTTCATACATCTACTTTCAGAAAGCCAGCTGTATTGTTTACTCACAAGTCTCGAATAAGGTTTTGATTGCTGTACCCATATTTACACAGTCAGTCAACAACACAGGACAACAGAGAGAGACAGTGATGACAGGGGGAGAATGATGGACAGGAGATTGAAGTGCCTACCAGGAAGGATAATGAAAATATGTGGTTTACATAGATATTGGTCAACTCGCCTTGCCATGGAAGTATTAGGTTTCTGTAAATAGATCATGTTTGCCTTCCATCAGTTCACAAATAGAAGGAAGTTGAGCTGAACC
>NW_025208927.1:0-15568 GCF_004010195.1 Chiloscyllium plagiosum | reverse complement strand
AACTCACACAGCGACAGTCTGAAACACCTCAAACTCACACAGCTACAGTTTGAAACACCTCAAACTCACACAGCTACAATCTGAAATATCTCAGACTCACAATGCTACTGTCTGAAACATCTCAAACTCACATAGCTACAGTCTGAAACATCTCAAACTCACACAGTTACAGTCTGAAACACCTCAAATTCACACAGCTACTGTCTGAAACATCTCAAACTCACATAATAACTGACTGAAACATCTCAAACTCACATAGCTACAGTCTGAAACAGCTCAAATTCACAAAGCTACGGTCTGAAACATCGCAAACTCACATAGTTACAGTCTGAAACACCTCAAACTCACACGGCTACAGTCTGAAACAGTTCACATTCACACAGCTACGGTCTGAAACAGTTCAAACTCTTACAGCTACAGTCTGAAACATCTCAAACTCACACAGTTACAGTCTGAAACATCTCAAACGCACAGAGCTATTGTCGGAAACACCTCAAACTCGACAGCTATATTCTGAAACAGCTCAAATTCACACAGCTACTGTTTGAAATATCGCAAACTCACACAGCTACAGTCTGAAACACCTCAAACTCATACAGCTACAGTCCAAAACACCTCATCGTCGCAGAGCTAGAGTCTGAATCCTCTCAAACTCACACAGCTACAGTCTGAAACAGCACAAATTCAAACAGCTAAGGTCCAAAACAGCTCAAACTCACACAGATACAGCCTGAAACATCTCAAACGTACAGAGCTATGGTCTGAAATACCTCAAACTCAGAGAGCTATAGTCTGAAACACCTCAAATTCACACAGCTACTGTTTGAAACATCACAAACTCACACACCAACAGTCTGAAACATCGCAAAACTCGCACAACTACAGTATGAAACATCTCAAACTGACACAGGTACAGTCTGAAACACCTCAAACTCACACAGCTACAGTCTGAAACACCTCATACTCAGAGATCTCTAGTCTGAAATACCTCAAACTCACAGAGCTACGGTCTGGAACACCACAGACTCACACAGCTACTGTCTGAAACATCTCAACCTCACACAGCTACAGTCTGAAACATCTAAAAGTCTCACATCTACAGTCTGAAACACCTCATACTCACACAGCTACAGTCTGAAACACCTCAAAATCATACAGCTACCTTCGGAAGCATCTCAAACTCACACTGCTACAGTCTGATACACTTCAACCTCATATAGCGACAGTCAGAAACACCTCAGACTCACACAGCAACAGTCTGAAACACAGCAACAGTCTGAAACACATCAACCTAATACAGCTACAGTCAGAAACACCTCAAACTCACATAGCTACAGTCTGGAATACCACAGGCTCACACAGCTACTGTCTGAAACATCTCAACCTCACACAGCTACAGTCCGAAACATCTAAAGGTCTCACATATACAGTTTGAAACACCTCAAACCCACACAGCTATGGTCTGGAACACCACAGACTCACACAGCTACTGTCTGAAACATCTCAACCTCACACAGCTACAATCCGAAACGTCTAAAAGTCTCACATCTACAGTCTGAAACACCTCAAACGCACACAGCTACAGTCTGAAACACATCAACCTAATACAGCGACAGTCAGAAACACCTCAAACTCACACAGCTACAGTCTGGATCACACAGACTCACACAGCTACTGTGTGAAACATCTCAACTTCACACAGCTACAGTCTGAAACATCTAAAAGTCTCACATCTACAGTCTGAAACACCTCAAACTCACACAGCTACAGTCTGAAACATCTAAAATTCACAAATCTACAGTCTGAAACGCCTCAAACTCACACAGCTACAGTATGAAACACCTCAAACTCACACAGCTACCGTCTTAAACACATCAAACTCATACAGCTACAGTCTGAAACATCTACAACTCACACAGCTACAGTCTGAAACACGTCAAACTCATACAGCTACAGTCTGAAACATCAACAACTCACACAGCTACAGTCTGAATAACCTCAAAATCATACAGCTACAGTCTGAAACACCTCAAACCCACACAGCAATGGTCTGAAACATCTCAACCTCATACACCTACAGTCTGAAACACCTTAAACTCACACAGCTACAGTCTGAAACATCTCAAACCCATACAGATATGGTCTGAAACACTTCAAACTCACACAGCTATGGTCTGAAACATCTCAAGCTCACACAAAGCTATGGTCTGAAACATCTTAAACTCACACAGCTACGGTCTGAAACACCTTAAACTCACACAGCTACAGTCTGAAACATCACAAACTCACACAGCTACAGTCTGAAACACCTCAAACTCAGAGGGCTATAATCTGAAACAGCTCAAAATCAAACAGCTATTGTTTGAAACATCACAAACTCACACAGCTACAGTCTGAAACATCTCAAACTCCCACAGCTACAGTATGAAATACATCACCCTAATACAGCTAAAGGCTAAAACATCTCAAACGCATACAGCTTCAGTCTGAAACATCTAAAACTCACACAGCTACAGTCTGAAACACCTCAAACTCACACAGCTACAGTCTGAAAAAACTCAAAATCATACAACTAACATCTGGAACACCTCAAACTCACACAGCTACGGTCTGATACACATCAAACTCACATAACTACCGTCTGAAACATCTCAACCTCAAACAGCTACAGTCTGAAACATCTAAAATTCTCACATCTACAGTCTGAAACGCCTCAAACGCACACAGCTACAGTCTGAAACACCTCAAACTCATACAGCTACTGTCTGAAACATCTACAACTCACACAGCTACAGTCTGAAAAACCTCAAACCCATACAGCTACTGTCTGAAAAATCTCAGCCACACACTGCTATGGTCTGATACACTTCAACCTCCTACAGCTACAATTTGAAACACCTCAAATTCACAAAGCTACAGTCTGAAACACCTCAACCTAATACAGCTAATATCTGAAACACCTCAAACTCACATAGCTATGGTCTGATACACTTGAAACTCACACACCTCCGGTATGAAATATCTCAAACCCATACACCTACAGTCCTAACACCTCAACCTCACGCAGCTACAGTCTGAAACATCTCAAACTCATACAGCTACGGTCTGAAACGCCTCAAACTCACACAGGTACAGTCTGAAACATCTCAAACTCACACAGGTACAGTCTGAAACATCTAAAATTCACAAATCTACAGTCTGAAATGCCTCAAACTCACACAGCTACAGTCTGAAACACTTCAAACTCTCACAGCTACAGTCTGAAAAAACTCAAAATCATACAGCTACTGTCTGAAAAATCTCAGAAACACACTGCTATGGTCTGGTACACTTCAACCTCCTACAGCTACAGTCAGAAACACCTCAAACTCACACAGCTACAGTGTGAAACACCCCAACCTAATACAGCTAGAGTCTGAAACACCTCAAACTCACACAGCTACATTCTGAAACATCTAAAACTCACACAGCTACAGTCTGAAAAACCTCAAATTCATACAGCTATAGTCTGAAACATCTCAGACTCACACTACTACGGTCTGATACACTTCAACCTCCTACAGCAACAGTCTTATACACCTCAAATTCACACAGCTACAGTCTGAAACATCTCAAACTCATACAGCTACAGTCTGAAGCACCTCAAACTCACACAGCTACTGTCTGAAACACATCAACGTAATACAGCAACAGTCTGAAACACCTCAAACTCACACAGCTACAGTATGAAACATCTCAGACTCACACAGCTACGGTCTGAAACACCTCAAACACAGAGAGCTAGAGTCTGAAACAGCCCAAATTCACACAGCTACTGTTTGAAACATCACAAACTCACACAGCTACAGATTGAAACATCTCAAACGCGCACATTTAGAGTATGAAACATCTCAAACTCATATACCAACAGTGTAAAACACCTCAAACTCACACAGCTACAGTCTGAAACACCTCAAACTCATACAGCTACGATCTGAAACATCAAAAACTCACACAACTACGGTCCGAAACACATCAAACTCACACAGCTATGGTCTAAAACACCTCAAACACATACAGCTACAGTCTGAAACATCTCAAACCCGCACATCTAGAGTCTGAAACATCTCAACCTCATACAGCTACAGTCTGAAGCACCTCAAACTCACACAGCTACTGTCTGAAACACCTCAAACTCACACAGCTACAGTATGAAACATGTCAAACTCACACAGCTACGGTCTGAAACACCTCAAACTCACACAGCTACAGTATGAAACATGTCAAACTCACACAGCTACGGTCTGAAACACCTCAAACTCACACAGCTACAGTATGAAACATGTCAAACTCACACAGCTACGGTCTGAAACACCTCAAACTCACACAGCTACAGTATGAAACATGTCAAACTCACACAGCTACGGTCTGAAACACCTCAAACACAGAGAGCTACAGTCTGAAACAGCCCAAATTAACACAGCTACTGTTTGAAACATCACAAACCCACACAGCTACAGTCTGAAACATCTCAAACCCGCACATCTAGAGTCTGAAACATCTCAACCTCATACAGCTACAGTCTGAAGCACCTCAAACTCACACAGCTACTGTCTGAAACACATAAACCTAATACAGCAACAGTCTGAAACACCTCAAACTCACACAGCTACAGTATGAAACATGTCAAACTCACACAGCTACGGTCTGAAACACCTCAAACTCACACAGCTACAGTATGAAACATGTCAAACTCACACAGCTACGGTCTGAAACACCTCAAACTCACACAGCTACAGTATGAAACATGTCAAACTCACACAGCTACGGTCTGAAACACCTCAAACTCACACAGCTACAGTATGAAACATGTCAAACTCACACAGCTACGGTCTGAAACACCTCAAACACAGAGAGCTACAGTCTGAAACAGCCCAAATTAACACAGCTACTGTTTGAAACATCACAAACCCACACAGCTACAGTCTGAAACATCTCAAACCCGCACATCTAGAGTCTGAAACATCTCAACCTCATACAGCTACAGTCTGAAGCACCTCAAACTCACACAGCTACTGTCTGAAACACATAAACCTAATACAGCAACAGTCTGAAACACCTCAAACTCACACAGCTACAGTATGAAACATGTCAAACTCACACAGCTACGGTCTGAAACACCTCAAACTCACACAGCTACAGTATGAAACATGTCAAACTCACACAGCTACGGTCTGAAACACCTCAAACTCACACAGCTACAGTATGAAACATGTCAAACTCACACAGCTACGGTCTGAAACACCTCAAACTCACACAGCTACAGTATGAAACATGTCAAACTCACACAGCTACGGTCTGAAACACCTCAAACACAGAGAGCTACAGTCTGAAACAGCCCAAATTAACACAGCTACTGTTTGAAACATCACAAACCCACACAGCTACAGTCTGAAACATCTCAAACCCGCACATCTAGAGTCTGAAACATCTCAACCTCATACAGCTACAGTCTGAAGCACCTCAAACTCACACAGCTACTGTCTGAAACACATAAACCTAATACAGCAACAGTCTGAAACACCTCAAACTCACACAGCTACAGTATGAAACATGTCAAACTCACACAGCTACGGTCTGAAACACCTCAAACTCACACAGCTACAGTATGAAACATGTCAAACTCACACAGCTACGGTCTGAAACACCTCAAACTCACACAGCTACAGTATGAAACATGTCAAACTCACACAGCTACGGTCTGAAACACCTCAAACTCACACAGCTACAGTATGAAACATGTCAAACTCACACAGCTACGGTCTGAAACACCTCAAACACAGAGAGCTACAGTCTGAAACAGCCCAAATTAACACAGCTACTGTTTGAAACATCACAAACCCACACAGCTACAGTCTGAAACATCTCAAACCCGCACATCTAGAGTCTGAAACATCTCAACCTCATACAGCTACAGTCTGAAGCACCTCAAACTCACACAGCTACTGTCTGAAACACATAAACCTAATACAGCAACAGTCTGAAACACCTCAAACTCACACAGCTACAGTATGAAACATGTCAAACTCACACAGCTACGGTCTGAAACACCTCAAACTCACACAGCTACAGTATGAAACATGTCAAACTCACACAGCTACGGTCTGAAACACCTCAAACTCACACAGCTACAGTATGAAACATGTCAAACTCACACAGCTACGGTCTGAAACACCTCAAACTCACACAGCTACAGTATGAAACATGTCAAACTCACACAGCTACGGTCTGAAACACCTCAAACACAGAGAGCTACAGTCTGAAACAGCCCAAATTAACACAGCTACTGTTTGAAACATCACAAACCCACACAGCTACAGTCTGAAACATCTCAAACCCGCACATCTAGAGTCTGAAACATCTCAACCTCATACAGCTACAGTCTGAAGCACCTCAAACTCACACAGCTACTGTCTGAAACACATAAACCTAATACAGCAACAGTCTGAAACACCTCAAACTCACACAGCTACAGTATGAAACATGTCAAACTCACACAGCTACGGTCTGAAACACCTCAAACTCACACAGCTACAGTATGAAACATGTCAAACTCACACAGCTACGGTCTGAAACACCTCAAACTCACACAGCTACAGTATGAAACATGTCAAACTCACACAGCTACGGTCTGAAACACCTCAAACTCACACAGCTACAGTATGAAACATGTCAAACTCACACAGCTACGGTCTGAAACACCTCAAACACAGAGAGCTACAGTCTGAAACAGCCCAAATTAACACAGCTACTGTTTGAAACATCACAAACCCACACAGCTACAGTCTGAAACATCTCAAACCCGCACATCTA
Source organism: Chiloscyllium plagiosum (assembly GCF_004010195.1). Taxonomy (NCBI): domain Eukaryota; kingdom Metazoa; phylum Chordata; class Chondrichthyes; order Orectolobiformes; family Hemiscylliidae; genus Chiloscyllium; species Chiloscyllium plagiosum. Next base: position 8,716 of record NW_025208927.1, on the reverse strand, counting down.
GAGTCTGAAACATCTCAACCTCATACAGCTACAGTCTGAAGCACCTCAAACTCACACAGCTACTGTCTGAAACACATAAACCTAATACAGCAACAGTCTGAAACACCTCAAACTCACACAGCTACAGTATGAAACATGTCAAACTCACACAGCTACGGTCTGAAACACCTCAAACTCACACAGCTACAGTATGAAACATGTCAAACTCACACAGCTACGGTCTGAAACACCTCAAACTCACACAGCTACAGTATGAAACATGTCAAACTCACACAGCTACGGTCTGAAACACCTCAAACTCACACAGCTACAGTATGAAACATGTCAAACTCACACAGCTACGGTCTGAAACACCTCAAACACAGAGAGCTACAGTCTGAAACAGCCCAAATTAACACAGCTACTGTTTGAAACATCACAAACCCACACAGCTACAGTCTGAAACATCTCAAACCCGCACATCTAGAGTCTGAAACATCTCAACCTCATACAGCTACAGTCTGAAGCACCTCAAACTCACACAGCTACTGTCTGAAACACATAAACCTAATACAGCAACAGTCTGAAACACCTCAAACTCACACAGCTACAGTATGAAACATGTCAAACTCACACAGCTACGGTCTGAAACACCTCAAACTCACACAGCTACAGTATGAAACATGTCAAACTCACACAGCTACGGTCTGAAACACCTCAAACTCACACAGCTACAGTATGAAACATGTCAAACTCACACAGCTACGGTCTGAAACACCTCAAACTCACACAGCTACAGTATGAAACATGTCAAACTCACACAGCTACGGTCTGAAACACCTCAAACACAGAGAGCTACAGTCTGAAACAGCCCAAATTAACACAGCTACTGTTTGAAACATCACAAACCCACACAGCTACAGTCTGAAACATCTCAAACCCGCACATCTAGAGTCTGAAACATCTCAACCTCATACAGCTACAGTCTGAAGCACCTCAAACTCACACAGCTACTGTCTGAAACACATAAACCTAATACAGCAACAGTCTGAAACACCTCAAACTCACACAGCTACAGTATGAAACATGTCAAACTCACACAGCTACGGTCTGAAACACCTCAAACTCACACAGCTACAGTATGAAACATGTCAAACTCACACAGCTACGGTCTGAAACACCTCAAACTCACACAGCTACAGTATGAAACATGTCAAACTCACACAGCTACGGTCTGAAACACCTCAAACTCACACAGCTACAGTATGAAACATGTCAAACTCACACAGCTACGGTCTGAAACACCTCAAACACAGAGAGCTACAGTCTGAAACAGCCCAAATTAACACAGCTACTGTTTGAAACATCACAAACCCACACAGCTACAGTCTGAAACATCTCAAACCCGCACATCTAGAGTCTGAAACATCTCAACCTCATACAGCTACAGTCTGAAGCACCTCAAACTCACACAGCTACTGTCTGAAACACATAAACCTAATACAGCAACAGTCTGAAACACCTCAAACTCACACAGCTACAGTATGAAACATGTCAAACTCACACAGCTACGGTCTGAAACACCTCAAACTCACACAGCTACAGTATGAAACATGTCAAACTCACACAGCTACGGTCTGAAACACCTCAAACTCACACAGCTACAGTATGAAACATGTCAAACTCACACAGCTACGGTCTGAAACACCTCAAACTCACACAGCTACAGTATGAAACATGTCAAACTCACACAGCTACGGTCTGAAACACCTCAAACACAGAGAGCTACAGTCTGAAACAGCCCAAATTAACACAGCTACTGTTTGAAACATCACAAACCCACACAGCTACAGTCTGAAACATCTCAAACCCGCACATCTAGAGTCTGAAACATCTCAACCTCATACAGCTACAGTCTGAAGCACCTCAAACTCACACAGCTACTGTCTGAAACACATAAACCTAATACAGCAACAGTCTGAAACACCTCAAACTCACACAGCTACAGTATGAAACATGTCAAACTCACACAGCTACGGTCTGAAACACCTCAAACTCACACAGCTACAGTATGAAACATGTCAAACTCACACAGCTACGGTCTGAAACACCTCAAACTCACACAGCTACAGTATGAAACATGTCAAACTCACACAGCTACGGTCTGAAACACCTCAAACTCACACAGCTACAGTATGAAACATGTCAAACTCACACAGCTACGGTCTGAAACACCTCAAACACAGAGAGCTACAGTCTGAAACAGCCCAAATTAACACAGCTACTGTTTGAAACATCACAAACCCACACAGCTACAGTCTGAAACATCTCAAACCCGCACATCTAGAGTCTGAAACATCTCAACCTCATACAGCTACAGTCTGAAGCACCTCAAACTCACACAGCTACTGTCTGAAACACATAAACCTAATACAGCAACAGTCTGAAACACCTCAAACTCACACAGCTACAGTATGAAACATGTCAAACTCACACAGCTACGGTCTGAAACACCTCAAACTCACACAGCTACAGTATGAAACATGTCAAACTCACACAGCTACGGTCTGAAACACCTCAAACTCACACAGCTACAGTATGAAACATGTCAAACTCACACAGCTACGGTCTGAAACACCTCAAACTCACACAGCTACAGTATGAAACATGTCAAACTCACACAGCTACGGTCTGAAACACCTCAAACACAGAGAGCTACAGTCTGAAACAGCCCAAATTAACACAGCTACTGTTTGAAACATCACAAACCCACACAGCTACAGTCTGAAACATCTCAAACCCGCACATCTAGAGTCTGAAACATCTCAACCTCATACAGCTACAGTCTGAAGCACCTCAAACTCACACAGCTACTGTCTGAAACACATAAACCTAATACAGCAACAGTCTGAAACACCTCAAACTCACACAGCTACAGTATGAAACATGTCAAACTCACACAGCTACGGTCTGAAACACCTCAAACTCACACAGCTACAGTATGAAACATGTCAAACTCACACAGCTACGGTCTGAAACACCTCAAACTCACACAGCTACAGTATGAAACATGTCAAACTCACACAGCTACGGTCTGAAACACCTCAAACTCACACAGCTACAGTATGAAACATGTCAAACTCACACAGCTACGGTCTGAAACACCTCAAACACAGAGAGCTACAGTCTGAAACAGCCCAAATTAACACAGCTACTGTTTGAAACATCACAAACCCACACAGCTACAGTCTGAAACATCTCAAACCCGCACATCTAGAGTCTGAAACATCTCAACCTCATACAGCTACAGTCTGAAGCACCTCAAACTCACACAGCTACTGTCTGAAACACATAAACCTAATACAGCAACAGTCTGAAACACCTCAAACTCACACAGCTACAGTATGAAACATGTCAAACTCACACAGCTACGGTCTGAAACACCTCAAACTCACACAGCTACAGTATGAAACATGTCAAACTCACACAGCTACGGTCTGAAACACCTCAAACTCACACAGCTACAGTATGAAACATGTCAAACTCACACAGCTACGGTCTGAAACACCTCAAACTCACACAGCTACAGTATGAAACATGTCAAACTCACACAGCTACGGTCTGAAACACCTCAAACACAGAGAGCTACAGTCTGAAACAGCCCAAATTAACACAGCTACTGTTTGAAACATCACAAACCCACACAGCTACAGTCTGAAACATCTCAAACCCGCACATCTAGAGTCTGAAACATCTCAACCTCATACAGCTACAGTCTGAAGCACCTCAAACTCACACAGCTACTGTCTGAAACACATAAACCTAATACAGCAACAGTCTGAAACACCTCAAACTCACACAGCTACAGTATGAAACATGTCAAACTCACACAGCTACGGTCTGAAACACCTCAAACTCACACAGCTACAGTATGAAACATGTCAAACTCACACAGCTACGGTCTGAAACACCTCAAACTCACACAGCTACAGTATGAAACATGTCAAACTCACACAGCTACGGTCTGAAACACCTCAAACTCACACAGCTACAGTATGAAACATGTCAAACTCACACAGCTACGGTCTGAAACACCTCAAACACAGAGAGCTACAGTCTGAAACAGCCCAAATTAACACAGCTACTGTTTGAAACATCACAAACCCACACAGCTACAGTCTGAAACATCTCAAACCCGCACATCTAGAGTCTGAAACATCTCAACCTCATACAGCTACAGTCTGAAGCACCTCAAACTCACACAGCTACTGTCTGAAACACATAAACCTAATACAGCAACAGTCTGAAACACCTCAAACTCACACAGCTACAGTATGAAACATGTCAAACTCACACAGCTACGGTCTGAAACACCTCAAACTCACACAGCTACAGTATGAAACATGTCAAACTCACACAGCTACGGTCTGAAACACCTCAAACTCACACAGCTACAGTATGAAACATGTCAAACTCACACAGCTACGGTCTGAAACACCTCAAACTCACACAGCTACAGTATGAAACATGTCAAACTCACACAGCTACGGTCTGAAACACCTCAAACACAGAGAGCTACAGTCTGAAACAGCCCAAATTAACACAGCTACTGTTTGAAACATCACAAACCCACACAGCTACAGTCTGAAACATCTCAAACCCGCACATCTAGAGTCTGAAACATCTCAACCTCATACAGCTACAGTCTGAAGCACCTCAAACTCACACAGCTACTGTCTGAAACACATAAACCTAATACAGCAACAGTCTGAAACACCTCAAACTCACACAGCTACAGTATGAAACATGTCAAACTCACACAGCTACGGTCTGAAACACCTCAAACTCACACAGCTACAGTATGAAACATGTCAAACTCACACAGCTACGGTCTGAAACACCTCAAACTCACACAGCTACAGTATGAAACATGTCAAACTCACACAGCTACGGTCTGAAACACCTCAAACTCACACAGCTACAGTATGAAACATGTCAAACTCACACAGCTACGGTCTGAAACACCTCAAACACAGAGAGCTACAGTCTGAAACAGCCCAAATTAACACAGCTACTGTTTGAAACATCACAAACCCACACAGCTACAGTCTGAAACATCTCAAACCCGCACATCTAGAGTCTGAAACATCTCAACCTCATACAGCTACAGTCTGAAGCACCTCAAACTCACACAGCTACTGTCTGAAACACATAAACCTAATACAGCAACAGTCTGAAACACCTCAAACTCACACAGCTACAGTATGAAACATGTCAAACTCACACAGCTACGGTCTGAAACACCTCAAACTCACACAGCTACAGTATGAAACATGTCAAACTCACACAGCTACGGTCTGAAACACCTCAAACTCACACAGCTACAGTATGAAACATGTCAAACTCACACAGCTACGGTCTGAAACACCTCAAACTCACACAGCTACAGTATGAAACATGTCAAACTCACACAGCTACGGTCTGAAACACCTCAAACACAGAGAGCTACAGTCTGAAACAGCCCAAATTAACACAGCTACTGTTTGAAACATCACAAACCCACACAGCTACAGTCTGAAACATCTCAAACCCGCACATCTAGAGTCTGAAACATCTCAACCTCATACAGCTACAGTCTGAAGCACCTCAAACTCACACAGCTACTGTCTGAAACACATAAACCTAATACAGCAACAGTCTGAAACACCTCAAACTCACACAGCTACAGTATGAAACATGTCAAACTCACACAGCTACGGTCTGAAACACCTCAAACTCACACAGCTACAGTATGAAACATGTCAAACTCACACAGCTACGGTGATATCCTTCATGGTCTTTGAGAGGCCTTACTCTCTTGCTGTTAATGTAGTTTCACAATGTCTTTGGATTATCCTTAACTTTATCTGCCCATGCTCTGTCATATCTCCTTCTTGCTTTCCTGATTTCTCTCGAAATAATGCCCCACACTCTTTATATTGACTACGAGATTAATTGAATAAAGTTGACCAGATCTAAAGTAAGCTTTTCTTTGATTCTTGAATAAAAGCTCAATAACTGTACTTGACCATTGCTCCTTAATCGTACCAGCCTTACCCTTCACTCGAACAGGAACTTAATGCCTCTCAACTCCCGTCGTCACACTGTTGAACGCCTCCCACTTGTCAGACAAGGTTTTACCTACTAACAGTCTACTCCAACCAAACTTGATAAGTCCTTGTCCCATGTCATTAACATTTATGATACTCCAATTTAAAAAAAAAAACCTTATTCTTTTCCATAACCATTATGAAACTAATAGAGTTATGATTTCAGTACCCAAAATATTCCCTCGTTTACCTCAGTCGCTTGCTCTGCCTCTTCCACAAAAGAAGGCATGGTTTTGGTCCTTCTCTGTTAGAATCATCCACATATTGATGCGATATGTTTTTGTGAACATATTTGACAAATTCTTCACCATCCAACCCTTCCTTTCATTGAAATAAATTCAATTTCGTGCTTCAGAATTACAATATACTCTTGACTCTCGTTTTTCCTCTTATTCATAAGCTTCTCTAACCATGCTACCATTGGTACTGCTACTTGGAATATCGCCCTTGCCGTCTCTATCAATATAACGTCTCCCTACATATCATAATCAAATCTCCCTGCTAAGATATTCGTTTCTTTACAGTTTAGATTAGACCAATCCATTGTGAACAGGCCATTTCTATTCTAAAATAGATTCCAATTTCCCAAAAAATCTAAATCCCTCAACAACACAGTAGCTCTTCAGCCATTGATTTTTCTCCTTTCACACTTTCTTCCTTCCCAGCTGAGTTTGGCATTGGGAATAAATCAGAAAGAATTGCTTTAAAGTTTTTTTTTAAAATACTCTACCTCACCTCTTAAGTTCACTGTGTACAGCTTTAATCTTTCCCGAAAAAATGTCATTTCTGCCAATATCTACAATAATGTGTGGCTACTCAATCTCACCTTCAACAACGTGCTTGAAATGTTTCGAGACGTTCTTAATCCAAGCACAGGGAAAGCAACAAACCATCCTAAATTAGCAGTCACTGCCACAGAATCTCCTGTTGATGCCCCGATAGAAAAGTCCACTGAAACAACAATTCTACTAAATCTTCTCAAACGCTGCTAAACATAAGAATAATTCCAAGAGTCCAATAATTGATTGCTCTTCCATTTTCCTCAGAGAGACAATCCCCTTCTGCTGTTGTAAAAGCTGAAAATCATTTTTATAGAGGAATAGCGACCACAGAATTTTGAACAACTTTCTTATCTTTCCTGATAGCCACACATCTATCTGATTGATTTGCGAGATAATTTTTTGTCTAAATCTGCCAGCCATCCCTTGTATGTGACCTTCATAATATTCTGCCGAAAGCCGGGCATTTTTATGACCCCTTATGTTAACATTCATTACCTACAGACAGTAATGTTAAATTTGAAAAATGTATACATATACATATCAAACATAGAAAAATTAAACAAAATCAACCATTTAGCTTATTAAATGAATAAAAATATGCCTATTCAATAAATTCCAAGAAGAAAATAGTCTCCGGAGCTGAAAACGTGTAGGACTTTCCGGAACGAAGGTATAACTCCTTATTTAAAAAAAAAACAAACTGATTAATTATACAAAACAATAAAAAAAAGTTCACACTGTAATAAAAGAAACCTTTTAAAACATAAATAGACTTTTTCCTTTTTTTCATAAACCCCCCATAAAAAGTGATTTTAAAAAATATCGTTTGAATGAAAATCGTGAGTTTGTTTTGCTTTTTTGTTTGTTATTGAATGTAAATAAAACAAAATAGAAAATACAATGTTAAATTAATAAAAAATTATATCAACTGCAAAAAACACATTAAATATTAAACTGCCTGCGATCCAAGGAGCAGCTGTAAGATCCATGCTGCTCTAAGAAGATTTTTTGAAACTGTTTTTACAATATGAAGAAAACTGGGCGTATGTTTTAATAAAGTGTTTCCAATTCAAGGTGGACTTGCCGATATGGTTTGAACTCCTGCTGTGAGTATATACGTAGATTTTTTTAAAATCTCATCAGTCCAGCTCTTTCAAGCAAAATTATGAATTTGTGTCTGTCGTTGCTGGAAAGTTTCTTCAGCTCTGCCTATTGCGGGGAACGATACAATGAAAATTATCCAGGACCACGTAGAACACAACTGTTGCAGTGAAATAATAAAACATATAGAGACGCACAGTATAACAGGAGGATTCAGCTCAATGTCCAAAATAAAATTTGTGGCTCCCTCATAAAATAAAACCCAACTGCATCATGTTGCAAATTCACCAAAATAAGAAAAGCAAGAGAACGGAATTCTCAATGCTTTCCCTGTGAACAACATCTGAAGAACAGGATAAAATCAAGGTTTAGTTGTGAACTTCATAAACGATGATGATGAGAATGGGAGGGATGGAGTTTGGGGGGAATGATAAATAATGTGGATGCCACAACGATGAGCTGGTGGTTTATAGTGAGGCGAAATGTGTGAGGGCACAGGAGGGTAAAAACCGGTTGTTCAGGTGGAAAGATCAATCACTGATGAAATGTAACACTGATAAATACGAATGGGATGATTTTAATACCCATCTCCTGGGTTCAAAACATTGATATCCTTCATGGTCTTTGAGAGGCCTTACTCTCTTGCTGTTTATGTAGTTTCACAATGTCTTTGGATTATCCTTAACTTTATCTGCCCATGCTCTG
>NW_025208926.1:15359-15567 GCF_004010195.1 Chiloscyllium plagiosum | reverse complement strand
AAACAATCGACAAATATTGAGATATTTACAGCTCTGTGTTGATTCACTGATCCTAGGCATTTAAACTGATGGATTTTTGGCTCATAGGTTAAGCATAGAGTATGATGACTACACAGGAAATGGATTAGTCTTTTAACCTCTTATGGCACTGTCCTGTCATATACATTTACTGTGGGCATTTCACTGAACATTTGTGGAGTTTAATGAT
>NW_025208926.1:0-12083 GCF_004010195.1 Chiloscyllium plagiosum | reverse complement strand
CTTTTTCCCCGGGTACAATAGAGTGTTACAAGGGGACATAAATTTATGGTGAAGGGTAAAAGGTATAGGGGAGATGTCAGGGGTGGGTTCTTTACCCAGAGAGTGGTGGGGGCATGGAATGCACTGCCTGTGGGAGTGGTAGAGTCAGAATCTTTGGTGACATTTAAGCGGCAATTGGATAGGTACATGGATGAGTGCTTAAGCTAGGACAAATGTTCCGCACAACATCGTGGGCCGAAGGGCCTATTCTGTGCTGTATTGTTCTATGTTCTATGTTCCAAAATTTACAGCCCAGGTACAGGCCCTTCAGTCCTTCAAGCCTGGGTCGATCCAAATCCACTGTGTAAAGCTATTGCTCAATTCCTCTCCAAAGTGTCCACATCCTTTTTAACTGTACACAACATTTTAAATGTGGCCGAACCAAAGTCTTGTACAATTTTAACATTACCTGCCAATTCTTACACTCAATACTGTTATCTACTTACACTGCTACCTTCAGAGATCTGTGGACCTGCACACCCAGATCTCTCTACATATCAATACTCCTAAGGGTTCTGCTATTCACTATATAACTTCCACCTGTACTTGACCTTCCACTTCACATTTGTCCGGATTAAACTCCATCTGCATTTTTTCTTGCTGTATCTTCTGACAAGCCCTAACCCTACCCAAACACTATCCATAATCCTTTCCTGCCTAACCTTCCAACCTAACCCTGACCATGATCCTAACCCTAACTCCAAAACACCAAACCTAACACACTAACCCTAACTCTAAATCCAGATTTTGAATGAATGATTTTAAATGAATGAATTATTTTTATTGTCACATTTATTTTAGAGTGAAATACAGTGAAAAGCTTTCATTCGTCACCATAATCCAATTCCATTTTGATAGTTTAAAAATTAGAGAAAATGAAAATATATAGCTTAAAGTGAAGTCCATCTATGTTCATGTTCAGAGCTGGCTCAGAACCATCACTGCCTCACCACACCCAACTAACATCGAAGTCACTGAGCCTCAGGTACCATCTTTCACTGCTGGACCTAACTTGCTGACATCGCCTCAGGACTTGCTCTCCTCCCACATAGAGTCATAGAGATGTACAACATAGAAACAGACCCTTCGGTCCAACCTATCCATGCCGACCAGATATCCCAACTCGATGTTGTCCCACCTGCCAGCACCCGACCCATATCCCTCCTTCCTATTCATATACCCATCCAAATGCCTCTTAAGTGTTGCAATTATACCAGCCTCCACCACTTCCTCTGGCAGCTCAATCCACCCTCTGTGTGAAAAAGTTGCCCCGTATCTTTCCCCTCTCACCCTAAACCTATGCCCTCTAGTTCTGGACTCCCCGACCCTAGGGAAAAGATTTTGCCTATTTACCCTATCCACACCCCACATAATTTTATAAACCTCTATAAGGTCACCTCTCAGACTTCAATGCTCCAGGGAAAATAGCCCCAGGCTGTTCAGCCTCTCCCTATAGCTCAAATCCTCCAACCCTGGCAACATCCCAGTAAGTCTTTGCTGAACCCTTTCAAGTTTCACAACATCTTTCCAATAGGAAGGAGACCAGAATTGCATGCAATATTCCAACAGTGGCCTAACCAATGTCCTGTACAGCTGCAACATGATCTCCCAACTCCTGTACTCAATACTCTGACCAACAAAACATAAGCATACCAAATGTCTTCTTCACTATCCTATCTACCTGCGACTCCACTTTCAAGGAGCTATGAAACTGCACTCCAAGGTCTCTTTGTTCAGCAACACTCCCTAGGACCTTACCATTGTATAAGTCCTGCTAAGATTTGCTTTCCCAAAATGCAGCACCTCGCATTTATCTGAATTAAACTCCATCTGCCACTTCTCAGCCCTTTGGCCCATCTGGTCCAGATCCTGTTGTACTTTTAGGTAACGCTCTTCGCTGTCCACTACATCTCCAATTTTGGTGTCATCTGCAAACTTACTAACTGTACCTCTTATGCTCACATACACATCATTTATATAAATGATGAAAAATAGTAGATCCAGCACCGATCCTTGTGGCACTCCCTCAGTTTATTGATTTTCCTGCAAATGTTTCTTCTTATTATTCACTCTTTCAAATCTCTTCCTAATTTTGAAATATTCCTGTTGCTCTTATCTAATCTTAATCTGACTGAAAGATCATCAGTGGGTAATTTTTGAATTAATGCTGAATTCATGTTCAATCCTTGCTCTTGAAAAGTGATTTTCTTCAGTAAGTTTGTATTACGTAATTTTATGAACTGAAAATGTAAATTGTTCAAGAAAATAAAGGTCAACTGCAATACTGATCATGTGATTGTTATTCTTGTATTTACTTTGATTTGAACAGAGGTTTAATCTTCATACCAATATCAATAAATATGGAAATGAAGAAAAGTTAGAACTAGCATATTTGCATAATTGTTTGACATAGCTACAAATAAAGAGTACTATTTTTACCATCATCAGGTAGTTCTAAAATATGTGGTTCCAGATGTGTAATGTTATCGGGCCTCTGGACCACAACACAGAGTGTAAATATCAATGTGGGCAGAGTTAGAATACTTTAGGATGAAACCTGGAAGATTCCAGGAGGAGATCTTTGGAAAAAAAAAATCCATGAGCACATGAGTCTCACAGTTGTCGATGCCATCCGAAATGTTGCTGCCTTCTCCAATCGGCAAGAGCAGCTGACTCTGTTGCCGCCGCTGTCGCACAAGCGCGGGAGGCCAGATTCACTCTCAATCCTGCCAAAAACTTGGAAAAAGGCTCCTAAAGAGGAAAAACCAAAAACAGTGAAAGAAAAAGAGCAAAGGAAAAAATAACAAAGAAAGCAAACAGACTTGGTGAGTCTCAGCCCAAGAGTTCATGGTATGAGTAAGTATGCAGATGATCCTCAAATAGGTGGTTTCGTGGACAGTGAGGAAGGTTCTCAGAAATTGCAGCAGGACCTTGATCAGTGGGGGAAGCGGACCAAGAATGGCAAATGGTGTTTAATATTGATAAGTGTGAGGTCTTGCATTTTGGAAAGTCAAATCAAGATAGGAGTTTCATGGTGACTGGTAGGGCCTTAAGGAGTGTAGTGGAAAAGAAGGGACCTTGGAGTTCAGGTGCACGGTTCTCTGACAGTGGAGTCACAGGTAGACGGGGCAGTGAAGAAGGCTTTTGACAAACTGGCCTTCATCAGTTAGGGCACTGAGTATAGAAGTTGGGAAGTTATGTTGTAGTTGTACAGGATATTGGTGAGGCCATACTTGGGGGTACTATGTTCAGTTTTGGTCATTTTGCTAGAGGCAGGATGTTATTAAACTGGAAAGAGTGCTAAAGAAATTTACAAGGATGTTACCAGGACTGAAGGGATTGAATTAGAGGGAAACGTTGGACAAGCCAGGACATTTTTTTTTGGAGCGTAGGAGACTGAGGGGGATCTTATAGAAGTGTATAAGATCATGAGAGGCATGGATAGGATAAATCCACTCAGTCTTTTTCCCAGGGTTGGAGAACTGAGGACTAGAGGGCACTAGTTTAAAATTAGAGGGGAAAAAATAAAAGGGAATCTGGGCCCAACTGTTTTACATAGGGTGGTACGCATATGGAATGAGCTGCTGATGGAACTGGTTGAGGCAGGTACATTAACAACATTTAAAAGGCTTTTGAACAAATACATGGATAGGAAAGGTTTATAAGGATATGGGCCAAGTGCAGGGAAATGGGGTTGGCGCAGATAGACATTTTGGTTGACACAGACCAGTTTGAGCCGAAGGGCCTGTTTCCATGCTGGAGGACTCCACAATTCTAAGCCATAACCCTGACATTTTAACTTAACCCTAAACCTGAACCCAAACTTTACCCTAACCCTGACCCCCCATTCTAAACCTGATCTTGAACCTGCCTAACCCTAACACTAACCCAGACCTTAACTCTGCCAATCTCTAATCCTAACCATACCCTTTCCTGCTTATCCTTGCTTTTCAACCCTAAGCCTATCGCAGGTGAGATTAACCCTGATTCTATTGTTTTTCCTTCCATCCCTAACCATAAATCACTAGGGGGTTGTGGGTTACATTTCATTTCAGAATAATTTTAAGATTATGCTTTGGGTTATGTTTAGGGTTAAGTTTAGTCTCATGGAATAGGGGTTTGGGTTAGGGACAGGTTTAGGGTAAGAATTGGGGATTAGGGTTATGTTTAGGTTACAGGGATGGAGGCTGGGGTTAGGTTCAGGCAGTGGAGACTATTGGGTTAGAGCTTAGGGTTACAATTAGGAGTTAGTGTTTGGGTAATAGGATTAGGGATAGGATTAGTAAGGGTGTTAGGGTTACGGTTTAAGGGTACTTTTGGTTTCACCAAAAAAAAGTTAAGGTTTAGAGATAGGGTTAGGTTTTGGTTTTGGGGTAAATTTAGTTTAGGCAGGGTTATGAATAGAGATTGGGTTAGTGTTACACCACCCTCTACCTAACTTTAACCTTGAACTGGGATGAGGTTAGAGTTCGGGTTAGTTTGGGCTGGGGAAAAGGCTAAATTTGGAGTTGAATAATTTCCCCTCCCCTGTGGTCAATAGTGCCCTCAATCGCATCTTCTCCATTTCTGGCACCTCCATTGCGCCCCCCACTCCTTAACCACAAGGATAGAATACTTCTGGTCATCACATTCCACCCCACTAATCTCCAAATCCAGTATATCATCCTCCGCCATTTTTGCAACCTACAGTCAGACCGCACCCTCAAAAATATATTTCCCTCCCCAACCATTTCTGCATTCCACAGGGACTGTTCCCTCCGTGACTCCCTCATTAAATCCATACTCCATACCGACCCCTCTCCACATTTGGCACCTTCCCCATATGCCATAAGAGGTGCAAAACCTGCGCTCACACCTCCCCCCTCACCTCCATCCTCGGACCCAAAGAATCATTCTAAAACCGGCAGAGATTTACTTGCATATGCTTGAACCTCATTTACTGCACTCTTTTCTCTTGATGTGTTCTCCTTTCCATCTGAGAGACTGAGTGCAGAATAGTTCAGGAACATCTCTGGTCCATACACACCAATCAACTCCATCTTCCAGTGGCCATCCATTTCAACTCCCCTGAAAACATGTCCATTCTGGCCTCCTTCACCATCTAAACAAGGTCACCCACAAACTGGAGGAAGAACACCTTAACTTCCACTTGGGAGCCTACAACCAGATGGCCTCAACATTGAATTCACCAGTTTCCAAATCTCCCCACACCCCCAACCCATTCCAGATCCAACCCTCCGACTCAGCACTGCCTTCTTGACCTGACCTACCTGTGCATCTTCCCTCCCACATTTCCCACCTGCCTATTACAATCACCTCCTATCACTATTCCACTTACCTTTCCCGCAGCCCCACCCTCCCCATTTATTTCTCAGCCCCATTTGCTCTCCCCAGTCCTTTTGAAGGATTATGCCTGAAACATCAACTCTCTTGCTCCTCAGATGCTGCTTGACCTGCTGTGTCTTTTCCAGTGCCACATTTTATTGACTCTGACTCTCCAGCATCAGCAGTCCTCACTTTCTCCGAGTTGAATATGACGTACTCCCTTCCATATCTGCAAGGCCTCAGTCATGAGCTTGTAACTATGTTAATAATGAACATCTCATTACTCTAAATTCTATTACATTAAATCTAAACATTATGAACTTATAATTCAACTTTTCCATGTGTCTCATACATATATTTTGGAAACATTCGCCTTTTGATGAGGTAGACCTGAGTGAATGTGACTGCTTTAGAAATAAATAAGATAAAAAGTTAAATACATAGCTGGAAATCTAAGATTATGCAAAAATAAGAGAAGTGGTTTTCCCATAAAGTTTTTAATTTTCCCTTAAAAAATAGATTTGAATGGGGCATAAAAAAGTAAATTCCAGTGAAATCTATTTAAAATTATGAAATCTATAAGTTAGCAAAACTGCTCAATAACTGAAGATTATAACAAAATATATTAATCTTACGTTAAACAGGGATTGAGAAATAATTTATTAATTTTTAATAGAACCACTACTCTATTCAAATTGATTTCCAAATGAGAATATTAATTAACATTGGTTAAAAAAACAGGGAAGGAGGTTCTATGTTTTGTTTGTGGAAAATGTTAGAAGGAAGTTTAAGATTAGATCCCCTACAGTGTGGAAACAGGCCCAACATGTCTACACTGACCCTCCAAAGAGTAACCCACCCAGACCCATTCCCCTACCCTATATTTACCCTGACTAATGCATCTAACACTATGGGCAATTTAGCATGGCCAGTTCACCTAACCTGCACGTCTTTGGATTGTGGGAGGAAACTACACAGACACAGGGAGAAGGTGCAAATGCCACACACACACACGCACACAGTCGTCTGAGGCTGGAACTGAACCTGGGTCCCTAGTGCAATGAGGCAGCAGTGCTAACCACTGAGCCACCATATTTACTCCCTATACCAAATTACTTTATTGCACTTTTTTTCAACTGCTAAATTTTCTATTTACTGTTTGTATAGAATGAATAACTCTAGATAATAAACAGGAGCAAAAAGTGCCATCCACTAACTATAACCAACATCCCAAATGAACAGTATACTATGTCCTCAGGTTGTATGAATGCTGAAGTTTGTATCTCACTGCAGCTGTCTTCACCACAAGTCCTGTTATAGCATTAATTAACATACTCCTGACCAGCTTCAAATGTACTGTGTGCATCACAGGAGAAAACATTGCTATTCGCAAAGTTTATATATGACCAGTTGAGCTGCCTGTGAGTTGAGAGTTTGGATGTGTCCGACTGTCTCTACCTATTGTGTTCCTGGCTCCAGGAGCAGGGGTCATGGTGACTCAGTGGCTAGCACTGTAGCCTCACAGCGCCAGGATCCAGGTTCGATTCCAGCCTCATGCGACTGTCTGTGTGGACTTTGCACGTTCTCCCAGTGTGTGCGTGGGTTTCCTCTCACAGTCCAAAGATGTACAGGTTTGGTGGATTGCCCATAGTGTTCAGGGATGTGCAAAATAGGTGGATTAGCCACGGGAAATGCGGGATTACAGAGACAGGGGATCTGGGCAGGATGCGCTTCAGAGGATCTGTGTGGTCTTGCTTCCGCATTCTTGGAATTCTATGGTTTAATTGATAATCAAATCTAAAATTCAAAAGGAAAAATATGAATTTATACTAAGTATTGATAACATTAATGTCCCTTCTCTTTTTGTTTTTAATAGAAATAATGGTTGATATACAAGGTGGTTATGTATCTTGAATATTAAAAAGAGGAATTGCAAATTTATATTTAAAATCCTGAGTTTCTTTTAAAAATCCTGAAAAGTAAACATTTCATTAATCACATGTAATAATTGCTACAAAATTAAACAAACAAAACCAGTTAAATAAAAGAAAGTGAATTTTTAAAAAAAAGTTTGAGGTTCTATCAAAAGCTGACCAAATGCTGTTGTGCACCTGGTCTCAAAGAATCTCGTGCCGAACACTGACGCCCGAAAACGTCGTTATACAAACAATCTTTTTTATTACTATTAACAAATTTTAAATGAAACAACATGTTCTCAAATTGATCCAAAGAACTTTCTTTCGGGACCATGTTATACAATTTAACAGAATAATCAGTTTTCAATTTTTCCAAAAACACATGAGAAATGTTGCAATCCCAATTCAATGCGATTTAAATCGTTTACCAACTTTCATTAAAAAATTTGTGAAATAAATTTAAAAACCTGTATTTTGTTCGTTGGTCCGGCGCTAACAGGAAGTCTCAGGATATTTTAAGATCGAAGGTTCGGCTTCTTTCGACTATTGGTCCTGATTGACAGCTGTTCATTTTGAGGGAATTAATTTGCATCTCGATCTAATTTTTCTCTTACATTCATGCATTTATTCACTTTTTCAATATTTGTTCTGCGTTATCAACAATAATTATTGTCTCACTTAAATCTTTATGTAAAGATTTGTTTTTCTGCCACAGTTATAAATGTGTAAGCCAATTTCCTTACTGAATGAGTCATTTCAATTGCACTAATTCTATTTAGAAATTTTTATTTTTTGTCTCTCTTTTGTATACAAACCAAAGTTATTCAATTAAATACATCCTTTTTGACATTATGAATCCACCCAAGATTATAGTTCAACAGATTTTTCAAGATCACCTGCATAATGAGGTAAATATAACTATTCTGCGTAACAAGTAAAAAATAGTCAAAAGTTCCATAACAGATGCTGTGACTTGAAGTTTGGGACTAGTATTAGATTAATGATTACAAAGCAAAGATCAGGAGGGAAGTGAGTATCTTAGTAACAAAAATGATAGACCATGAAGTTAGACAAAGATTGCTATGACTATAATGAGTTGTCGTTTTAGAGAACCTTGTGCAAGTGTGAATTTTAATTGTAAATATTTGATTCCTTTGTTTCTTCGTCTTTTAAGACCATTGTTGCCTCCTTTTTCTTTTGTTATTTTACTTGGCCTTGTTATTTAGACAATACTGACATCAAAAATCCTATTTGTGTCACTCATAAGTTAGGTTTTAGGATTCAGTCTGTCTCCTTTGTATTTTCCCACCTTTAATTGTTACCACGTTGCCATGTATGACTGATGTAGGTATGACCAATGTCCTTTTGATTCCCTGCTTGGGAAATCAAACATTGCAATAATACCTTCTGCTATATTCCTGAAGAGTAACTTGTGTGTGCTAGTTAATGTGAGTTGCCAAATCATTGTTAGTTGATCTGGTGAACGTAGGTAATAGAGTCAAAGTGACCCTGCAGGTTGCAGGTAGGTTGCAAGTCCTTGACTACAATCTAGGCTTTGGAGGTCAAGGTCCATAGATAATCTAATCTAATCTAATCTAATCTAATCTAATAAAGTTAAGAACTACAGTTACTGTCAGATGTGAGCCTTTTGGTTCAGGTTAGATTAAGGATAAGATCCGTGTTAAAGGTAGGGAGTGCAGTGATTGTAATGAGGTAAGCCAGGTGCACTTCATAGAATATGAGTTCCCCAGTTGGACCAGATTAACAGCCCCAAGGAAGCCCTGGGTGACAGATACAAACAGGAGTGTCAGAGATTCTGTTCACTCTGAGAGCTGGCTCTGATGAAGCTGGATCAGTGTCAAGGATGTTCCATGTGTAAATAAAGGGTGACTTCGTGATGGGATAAATGGCAATTAAATGCAAGTGGCAAAATCTTTAGAAGCATTAACATATATAGAGGCATTTAGGTCTACAGCTCAACAGTTCCCTGAAAAGGGGCAACACAAGTGGATAAAGTGGACAAGAAGGCGAATGGCACACTTGCCATAGAATATACAAATTGGCAAGTCATGTAGCAGCTGTATGGAACTTTATTTAGGCCATATTTGGAATATTGTGTACAGTTCTGGTTGCCACACTATCAGAAGGATGTGAAGACTTTGGAGAAGATACAGAAAAGTTGACCAGATTGTTGCCTGGTTTGGAGGCTATTAGTTATGAGGAAAGATTGGACAAGCTTGGTTTGTTTTCACTTCAGCATCAGAGGCAGAGGAATGACACATTAGAAATTTTGAAAATTATGAATGGCAAGGATAGAATGGATGGTCAGAATCTTTTTCCAAAGGTAGAAATGTTAATTACTGTGGGACATAGTTTAAAGGTAAAAGTTTAAAGATGTGAGAGGCAAGTCTTTTTTACACAGAGGATGTTAAGTGCCTGGAATGTGCTGCCAGAGGAGGTGGTAGAAGCAGATACAATAGCAACATTTAAGAGGTATCTTGAAGGATGATTAGGCAAGGAATGGATGGATAGAGACCCCATAGAGACAAAGGTTTTTAATTTAGAAAGGCATCATTTGTCAGTGTAGGCTTTGTGGGCCGAAGGGCCTGTTCCTGTGCTTTTTTTTTGTTTTGTATTGTTTTTTGTTCTGTTCAATTGTGTTATGACCACTATTTCACAATTTTTTTCCCCATTACTTTCATAATTAATCCTATTCATTATGCAATACTAGATATACACAACCTTTATCCCCAACTGATTCTACAACATATTGCTCCAGAAAACTGTCATGAAAGCATTCGAGAAACTCATCTTCCAGAATACCTTCAGTCTCTCCCATACTGATTGTACTTTCTGAATCAAGATGGTTTCTTACTAATTGCCTTATGGCAAACATTTATAATAACCTTTATTATCAGAACTACTGTTCCTTTTCCTTGTTTATGTAAGGGAAGTTGGCTTTGCAGGCCATCCACTCTTTCCCATTTCTAATTGTCCTGCAAATGTGGTGGTGAGCTGAGTCCATGAAGTTAGGGGCACGCAGTTAGGAAAGAAGTTCCAGGATTGTGACTGGGTGACATGAAGAAATGGCAATACACTGCCAAGTTAGGATGTTGTGCAACTTGGAGGGGAACCTGCCAGTGAAATTTAAGCATATTCAAAATGCATTATTTGGTGCTCGTTTTCGGAGGTGGAGAGTTTTCAGGGTTGGAAAGTGTATGGAAGGAGTCTTGAACTGTGGCATACTATTGTCACTGTACCCACTTAGTGGAGATACTGAATGTTGAAAGTGGTTAATGGGGTGTCATTCAAATGGGTTGCTTTATCCTGATGGTGTCAAGCTTCCTGAGGGTTACTGAAGCCATAATCATTCAGACAAGTAGACAGTATTCCATCACACTCCAGATTTGTGTCTTGCTTTGGGAAGTCAAGAGGTGAGTTACTCACTGCAAGATTTCTAGTCTCTGACCAGCTCTTGTAGCCACATGATGTACACAGGCAGTCCAGTTCAATTTGTGGTCCATGATAAACCCCAGAATGTTGATGTTGGAATGGATTCAGTCATGGTTATTTTCTAAAATTTCACTCGTGGGATGTGGTTGTCACTGGCTGATCAGCATTTATTGTCCACCCCTGGTCATCCTTGAGGTGGTGGTGATGGTGAGCTGCCTTTTTGAACTGCTGCAGTTCATGTGCTGTTGGAAGAGACATAATGCCCTCAGGAAGACAAATCCAGGATTTTCACCCAGCAACTGTGAAGCAATAGCAATATATTTCCAAGTCAGAATGGTGAATGGCTTGAAAGAGAACAAGCAGGTGGTGTTTCCATGTATCTGCTCCCCTAGTCCTTCTAGAAGGAATTGGATCACAGGTTTGGATCTTTGGCAAATGTCTTCAGTGCATCCTATAGATAGTACACACTGCTGCCACTGAGTAGTGGTGGTGAGGTGACTGAATGCTCACTGATGTTGTGCCAATCAAGCAGCCTGCTTTGCCCTGGATGGTGTCAAGCTTCTTCAGTGTTGTTGGAGATGCAGTCATCCATGCGAGTGGGGAGTATTCTATTGTACTCCTGCCTTGTACGTTGCAGATGCAGGAAAGGTATCTAGGCCTTGCAGATTTGGAAGGGAGTACATCATATTCAATTCCAAATTTAACCTTATCCTCAGCCCAAACCAATGCTAACCCAATTCCAGTCCAAGGTTAGAGTTAGGCAGCAGGTGGCATAACAATAATCCAATCTCTAACCATAACTCTAATTAACCTTCACCCTAAATTTACCCTTAACCCTAAATCTAACCCAAGTACAAGATGAGACTAACCATAACACTAAACCCTAACCTGAACACCCTGCAGTTACTTTCTGCAGTATTCCTGGCCACCAATCTATTCTTGCAGCCACTGCATTTACATGGCAAGGCCAGTTAAGCTTCTGGTCAATTGTAACCCCAGGATGTTGATGGTGAGAAATGGTAAAGCCATTGAATGTCAAGGAGAAGCTGTTAAATTATCTCTTATTGATGATAGTTATTGCCCTCACATTTGTTTGGCACAAATATTACTTACCATACTTCAACTCAAGTCCAGGACTTGTTGCTTTTGATGAACATTCCCACTTCTGATTGAGGAAAGGTTATTGATGAAGCAGCTAAAGATGGTTGGATCTAGGACACTACCCTGAGTAATTCCTGCAGCAAGGTCCTGGAGCTGAACTAACTGACCTCCAACAACCACAATTATCTTATGTGCTAGATATGATTCCAATCATAGGAGAGTTTTCTCCAATGCCCACTGACTCCAGTT
>NW_025208925.1:0-15567 GCF_004010195.1 Chiloscyllium plagiosum | reverse complement strand
TCTCTGTAACTGCTGATCCCAATCATCTTGAGGATGACACTGCCGCTGATACTTGGTCACAATAGGTTGAAGAAAGCCCCTTATTAATAGAAGAGGACAGCCTCCAGGGACACACTTAGGATCCATGAAGACTGACATCAATCACAGTCACCGAACAAACAGCTCAATCTAACCCCTTTCAAAACAACCATGTCAAATGACAATAATACTTGGTCTTCCTGAGATGCTGACATCGCTGACTTTCGGGCTAATGGCACGTCACAAATTGTAAAGTTAGAGGTGAGGCAGAGAGATGATGCTTTCTCTTCACTAGGTCAGTGATTCTCCTTTCTTTTGGCAGGGTCGGAATTGCTGGGCTCCTGAGGCTGTGTCTGATTACCAGGTCTGCTGCATCCTTTGGCTTTATTTATTTCTATTTAACTTTGACATTTAACTTACCAACATTGCATGACTTAGGTGGGATTAGGCATTTTTGATAGACCTACTTCAGTTGTATAGCCGGTGTAGATACAATCATTCCTTGTTGTCCTTGCAGCCGCGGCCTTGTCCTGTCGAGTGATGGTCAAACTCTCACAGAACCAGGATTCTTAGTTTTTCCTTTCACCAGTTATTGCTGGGGTCTCAGCAGGGGTGGAAGGCAGAAGATGTCTTCCGGCTGCTACACACTCTGAGATTTCTCTCAGAATTGGCTTTGGATGTTCATTCCTCCTGGATTGGAGAACTGCAGGTCAGCCAACATGTTTCCTGAATTGCTTTTTGGACAAATGTGTTTCTAGGATATTACGATATTGGAGCAGTTACTGTTTAGTAATTAAATAACCTATTAATCTGTTAAGTTTTCCAATAAATTAAGTTATTCCAAGTTACGCATTTTTGTTATTTTTTGGTCTACAGTGTTTGAATAAATTGCCTTTTGCTTAATGTCAAATATTTTGACCAAACGAATTGCACCTGAAACACAGCACCTCACAATTACCTTTAAAATAAGAAAACGTTCAGGTCGATACGACCTTCGTCATATATTATGAGAGGGGTCTGTTCGGGTCCATAACAAGAAGGACAGATATTCATGTTTTAATTGAATAATTATTTAATGGACAATAAGTTTCAGGAACACGGAGTTTGACAGTGGAATGCGCTGATCTGGATGATTGATAACTCTATCAGGAATTATATCACATACACAATCCACACCACAGTTCCAGCTCAGATACGTATAAGACCAGATGAGATATCTGCTCAGCACGGAGCACTGTGCAGACCAGGCTCAGTACAACTCAGCAACCTGTCCAGGATGGAACACTGTGCAGCTCTCAGTAATCAACTAGCTATCTGTCCAACATGGGGAGCAGTACAGACCACACCGGTGCATTGATTAAGAAGCCTGGACAAAACGGTCTGCCCAGCATGGGTGATATGTAGCCCACACCAGAGTCTTCCTCTATAAACGCGGACAAGGTATCATGTTCAGTGTGAGGAGCTGTATTGTGAATCGCAGTGAATTCATCTGTTGCCCTCCCACCATGCAGAGCTGTGTGCACCACCCCAGTGCATTATTCAGTAACACTGTGTTAGATCCCTATCCAGTGTGGAGAAACTGGAAGACCATGCTGGAGGTGACAGGATATGCAGCTCCCGTCCATTTACAGATCCATACATCCATTGTGCAATGACAAGGGGTGTTGTGGGTGTGTAAATCAGTGCCAGAGAGTGATGATAGAGGAACTAGTTAAAATACCTACAAACAAATGCATTTTGTGAAAAAGAGAAAGGGAGATTGAGAGACAACTTCATTGCAGATCACAGGTTTCAGAATGCTGAAATGAAGATATTTCGAGAGCACCCTCCATCATTCTCAGGAATGATGGGTTTTTGGGACATTGGTGTCAGTTCAGATGATGGAGAAATTTGGATAAGCATTTGTTCTGCAGCTTTGTAACGGGGAGTGAGGTCAGCAGAGTGTATGACTCATTGGGCTGAATCTAACAATAGTTTGTCTCAGTGCCATTTTCATTGAGTGTGACAGAGGGATTGTCTGGCCGCGGCTGAGCTAGTTTCCTGGTGTTATCTTATGGAACTCAGCTCATTAACTATCCGCTCCACTCCACGGTGTCCCTTTGATTCAAGACGAGCCCGATTCTCCCACTCATCATGGCTGGAAGTACTCACCATCGCCCCGATGTGGCTGGAACTTCCATGATCCCTGGCACTGCTGCCATCATTAAAAGGCCAATGGGCACACGGTTGAGCTTTCTCAGTTTGGAGCTACTCTGCACAGTTTACCCCGAGCATGGCAGATAAGGGACAATTCCACCACGGTTTGTCGACAGGGGCACGGAGGTTCTGGTGGATGGGCTAGTACAGAGAGGGGCCATTCTCTTCCCAGAGGACGACACAGCACCAGACCCACTTAGCATGCTCTGAGCACACCACCCAGCTCAGTGCAATATCTGCGATCTGATTAAATGTCCAGTAATATAGGAAAAAAACATCAATGACCTCCCTGCTCTGTCAGGATAAGGGTCATCATATTCTCTCTGCTCTCTCACATTCTCTGTATATCTGTTATAGTACCTACCCCCGAACAAGGCTCATGATCCAACACTCCCTTTACTGCATGCAGCACCTTCTCTCTCTCTCTCCTCCCCCCTCACCTTTGCAATACCCCCACACAGCGATAGAATGTTCTGAAGCATGCCAATTATGGAATGTTCCAGACAATGTTCCAAGTAATTCCAATTTTCAGAAAAAAATGTCAGTGCCCCAGTATGTAATACGTAAGGGAGTAGAGATGAATATTTGTAAAATCACATACCATTCAAATCCATCATGAGACCATTCAACCAATTAAACGTGCTCTCCTATTAATAAGATCGGGGGTGATATGTTTGCGCTCTGAGCTCCATGTTAGAGGAGCTTCAGACATTCAACCCCTTGGGTTTATGTCACTGACAAGGCGACACTCAAGACCTTTTACCCCAGTTTTCTTCAAGCACTTGTTTGAGGCCATTTCCCATGGGGGACAGACTCTCCTAACAATATATTCCACCAGCTTTATAAGTCTGTGCAATGGTAAGCACACTTTACACAGACCAATAAAAAAATATACTCTCATTTTATGGTTATCAATATCAAATTACAATTAATAATTCTGGTTATTTCACTTGCCTCACCTTATCGTATTCAGCCAAAGACAGCTTCTAAACACGTTTTGCATTATAAAATACAAATCATAGCAAAGAACATTTTTATCCTCAGCCATTATCGTGACCGTTCTCTGAATTGTACCGTTTTCCTTGTTGTGAAAATTTCTATTGCCCTTTGTCTGTGACTTTTTTCTGTATATAGCAGTGACACAGTCTCCCATGCAGTTTGCTGGACGGCTGGTTTGTGATGCACAGGGAATCCAACAGCCAAGGTTCAATTCCCCACCCTGACAGAGGTTACCATGAAGGGGACGCTCTCTCATCATCTCCCCATCACCCGAAGTGTGGTAACCCTCAGCGTAAACCACCACGAGTGGTATCTCTCTCTATTGACAGAGCAGCCCCATGGTCTTTGGAACTGTATTCTATCACTGTTAACATTTTAAAATGTTATCCATGTCATCATTTTGTTTTGCCTTATATTCCTGGATGTTGTGGAGCAATGTTATTTTGTACCACTGTCAGCATTACTCGCACAATGTACATTCCTGCCCATTCCCCAAAAATCCATTACTCCGTCGTTATTTTTAAACCTTGGGGTCTGTGTCTCAAAAAATATTCAATATCTCTGCCTCCAATGATCTGCAAAAACATTAACAAAGGATCAAAACCAAAATTAACGTCATATCTGTGTGTCCTTACCTTAGAAAGGATATAATTACATTGGAAGCAGTTCAGAGATGTTTCACTTCACTGCGATGAAGAGCTTTTATTATGGAGGCTTTAACAGGTTACTCTTGGAATGAGACATGATTTGATTTAAACAAAACCTTGAGGACAGTGGATCAGGTAAATACAAACTGGAAATGTTTATAGTCCAAACTTGTGTCATTTTCGTCGAACTTCGACAATGTTGAAGCATGACTTCTGCCCATCGAGTCCACACTGACC
Source organism: Chiloscyllium plagiosum (assembly GCF_004010195.1). Lineage (NCBI taxonomy): Eukaryota > Metazoa > Chordata > Chondrichthyes > Orectolobiformes > Hemiscylliidae > Chiloscyllium > Chiloscyllium plagiosum. The sequence continues at coordinate 11,470 of NW_025208925.1, read as the reverse complement.
CACCGAAAAGCATCCCAGATAGCCCTGCCCCCTCCACGTAACCCAGCTTTTCCCATGACTAACCCAACTAACCTACACATCCCTGAGCACTATGGGCAAACTGGCATGGTCGATCCATGGCCGTTGCACATCTTTAGATTGTGGGGGGAAACGGGAGCACTGGGAGGAAACCCACACAGACACGGGGTGAATGTTTAAACTCCACATAGACGGTCATCCAAGGTTGGAATTAAGGTCAGCTGCTTGGTGATGTGAAGCATCAGTGCTGAACACTGATCCACCATGCTCCTCTGTGGCTTAAGAAAAAAACTGTCTGACTTCTTCCCGTCACTGAACCTGACGAAGTCTGAGACCTTTATCATCGGCCATATCCTCAACCTGGTTACATTTAAAGTTTGTTGTGAGTAATGGATGAATGGGACTAGAAAGGGAAACTGTTGACACCCTCCAACCTCAGTCAGAACCAGAATGAGGAGAAATTCACAAAGTGAGATTTCATTACAGTGGGAATTCTCTTTCCCAGAAGTTTGATGGCTGAATATATTATATCGATTTTGGATTCGTCTGCTTTTCCGCAGACAATTGAATCAGGGATAATGGTTCATGGAGGGAAAAGAGCAGCTGGGAATACAATGAGATAAGCCATGTCCTTATTTACTGGTGGAGTAGTATCAAAGGATCGAAAGGCCCAATCGTGTCTGTTAGCCCTATGTTCTGATGTTCCATTCAGCCCTTCTGACCTGCTATACAGGGGCAGATCGAGGCCACTCCGATGGTTAGGTGTAGTTTCAGAAAAGTACTTGGAAAATCCAGGCTAAGTCAGGAAGTGACCCCCACCCCCAATCCCTGTTTCCAGGCTTCCCCTCTCTGTAACTTCTGCTCCCCACTTGGGTTATGTTACAGACCCAGATTCGTTGTCGACACAGACCCCATAACCCACCCAAGGTTAACTCAAAAAGATCCTTGACTCTCCCTGAATGCAACATTGTACAACTTCCAGGAAAATAACCAGTTACTTTCCAAAAGCATAACATAGGATCGAAAGAAATAGGAACAGGAGTAGTCTATTCGGCCCCTCAAGCCTGCACTGTCATTCAATAAGAAGATGGCTGATCTACTCCAGGACTCAACTCCATTTTCCTGCTAACCCCTTGTATCCTTCAACTCGCTGATATGTCAAAAACCGTTCCATTCCGTCTGTAAATACATCCAGATATTCACTACCTTCAGAAAGAAGACATTTTTTGCATCTCAGTTTGAATTCGGTATCCATTATTCTGTACCAATAATCCCCGAATTCAAGACTCCAGCCAAGAGTGGACCCATATTCTCTGCATTTACCTTTCAGACTTCTCTGTATTTTGTAAGTTTCATTAACGTCACCCTCATTCATTTCAGCCACAATGAATAATCGCCTCACCGATTTAGATGTACTCAATAATTCAACCTTTTCATCCCGCCTAATGAACCAACCTCGTTACTTGCTTCATCAGCAAGCTGGCTTTATGTTTCATACACAGAAGCACTCCAATCCCTTTGAACTGCTCCTTTTTTGGGAGTCATTTTCATTAAATAACAGCCTGTTTTTTGGTTCTCAGTGTCATCCACAAACTCGGATGTATACTGCACTCAGCTTCCACCGTCAAGCTATCAGTATAGATGGTCAATAACTGATGCCATCGGACTGATATTTGTGGTACTCCAGTTGATACATTTTATCATAAAGATCTATTAATCCTTAGTCTCCAATTTTGATGTGTGAGCCAATCGTTATTCCATCGAACATATTATCCGTCATATTATGAGCTCCTGTATTGTGTAAGAACCTTTATTTTGTGATACGCTATGGAAAATCTTTGGAAAGTCTCGTGTCTACCAGTTCCCTTTCATCAAATCCGTTTGTTACATTCTCGGGGTATCCAGATAAATAGTGCATGATTTTTTATAGATCCCCTTTCATAAAACCATCATGATTCTGCGTGAAGCATTTCTAAATGCCCTGCAATTCCCTCTTTAATAACAGACTCTCGTAGATTCCCAGCAATAATGGTGAAGCGAAATGGTTCCTGCGTTCAGTCTCGCTCCTTTCTTGGTGACAGGCACCACATGGGAGGTACTCCAGTTTCGCTGGAACACTCCTGTGATCCAGAGAGTTATGGAATATTTTGCACAGTGCCACCAGTCACTCTGTAACCACTTCCTTTAAAATCAGCTATGCATTTCTGCTGACCTGTCCACCCCTTACACTTCTATATTTGTTAAAAAATACCTTGTTCCTTTTGTTAGAACTTCCCTACTAATACCATTTTGCTTATAGCATTGAAATATTTACAGTACCTCACCTTGTCAGGACTAATGGAGAATATTGGTGTAAATTATCTGCAAATTCCCTCTGGGAAATTACCCCGTCAAACCCTCCAGATATCCTCAATATACTTTCCTGACTTCATTTCCACAAAAAATCAAAAACTCATCCTGATTTTTTGTTATAAACACAGAAAATCTCTTGCTGCTTGTTTTTATATTTATCGCCAATGCACTTACATCATATCTATTATTTCTTTTCCCTCACTTTCTAGATTCATACAGACATAACACCCACAAACAGACCCAACGTCGATTTCGCTGCTCCTTGGATGCTGCCTGAACTGCTGTGCTCTTCCAGCACCACTAACCCAGAATCTGGTTTCCAGCATCTGCAGTTTTTACCTTGTTGATTTTAACCTTACTGCGAATCCTCTTGTAAGGATGCCTGCCTTGAAGAAGTTTTCCTCCTCTCTCTACAAGAATCTCAGGGAGTCCCTCTCCCACTGCAACTCCCAGGTCATTTACTCGATGCTACTTTCTCCCCACCCCCACCCTCCTCTAGCTTATCTCTCCACGCTTCAGGCTCTCTGTCTTTATTCCTGATGAAGGGCTTTTGCCTGAAACGTCGATTTCTCTGCTCCTTGGATGCTGCCTGAACTGCTGTGCTCTTCCAACACCCACTAATACAGAATTTGGTTTCCAGCATTTGCAGTCATTGTTTTTACCCCTTTGGTCCAACTTGTCAATTCTGACCAGATTTTCCACACTAAACTAGTTCCACCTGCATGCATTTGGCCCAAATGCCTCTGTACGTTTCCCATTAATATGTTTGTTCAAATGTATTTTCAATATTGTAGCTGTATCTACCACTTTTCCTCTGGCAGTTCATTCCATGCACATCCGCATGAAAAAGTTGCTTCTTCGTCCCTTTGAAATCTTCCCTTTCACCTTAAAGCTGTGTCCTCCATGTTTGAAATTCACTATCCTGTCGAAAAGACGTTGGCTATGCGACCTACCATGTCTCTGATGATTTTATACAATTCTATAATTTCACACTTCAACCTCCTACACTCCATCTGATATTACCTTCAAGACCAAGCATTTAAAAATAATCACTGCAAATTTGTAACATCATTAAAAGCGAATGGTAAACAACACTCAGCCCCAAACTTCATACTGTGATTTGCTTTTCTCCATATTACATTATTAAGGCAGCATGAAACTCTTACTAGTGCCAATAAGAAGTCAAACACCTGAATTTCTTTGTCTGAAGGGGGCGAAGGTCTCTACCGTGAAAACGTATCTCTGCCCAAATCTATATAATGCCACATAGTCAACATTCTTCCTCCTGGTCTCCCTATTTGGTTATACCTACTTTAGCTTGCACTCAGCAGAGAGAAACCCTTTTCCCAACTCACAACTTAATTTAAAACCATTTTACATAATCTTCTCGTTCACCACTGGTAAAAGCCCGATTTATCTTTTTACACACATTCTTTGCACTGTCATCCATCCCCCACCTCTGACAAGGGAATATAAAACCCATTTTCCAATCATTTGAAATTCTGAACAAGTGTCACAATGGACTTGAAACGCTAACTCTGTTTCTATGTCTCTCCAAATGCTGCCAGTTCTGCTGAGTTTCTCCAGACTAGGCACAACACTAATTTTCGATTCAACAAACTATGGATACTGGAAATAAAAATACAAAATGTGCTGTAGGATCTGGGAACTTTGTAGAAGGGACACTTGAACGAAAGATTAACTCTGCATTCACTCCAGAATATGCTGCCAGACCTGCATAGTTTGTTCAGCAATTTCTGTTTTTGAACAAGTGCCAAAATTGTGTGTCAAAGCTGCTCATACGCCCTGTTCAGCGTGGACTTCCATACACAAGGAAGTGAACGATAACACAAGGTGCACAAATTCCTTGATTCCATAAGTTTGGCATCACTGATACTATAGAGTCTTAATCATGGTCAGGGAGAGAACCAGAGGGAAACACATTCACTTCAAACACAGAATATGTCATTGTGGGAAAGTAAAAGATTCAGATGAATATGTTAAAGTGTTTGAGTTCTGTAACAAATTGGAGGCGTGACACCCGAAAGAAACCTCAGCACAATGAGGATATGAAAATGGAAGTGTTACCACATCAGAAACCAGGTTAGGTCACTGAGTACAGGACTGATGGGTGAATGGGTCTCGATCTGAACTGCGGGACGATCAGGAGAATGCAATCGCAGATATTGCAGTTCAAACTGGTCCTAGTATGTGATGCTGTAGACAACAGCAAAAGCAGAAGCAGCATTGTAGTCAATCACAATCTGCAACTGTTCACCAATGATAATCCACCAGCCTAATGTCTTATGGCCTTATGGTCTACCATGAGCATCAAGGTGGTCTATGGTTCAGTGACGATTGTGGCGTGAACGTGCCAGAGTCAGAATCATGTGCATCTAAATGTAATGATAACCTATTAAAGCTACCACATTTGACGAGTTGGATTCCAAACATCAGGGCTAATATCTGGGAGAGACGGAGATATTATCCCAAGACTAACAGATCAGATCTAAGATTTGCAGTCGTGCCACATCCAGTCATAAATATCAACGGACCATTAAAAAAAATCTTGGAGGAGAGGATTCCAGATATACCACCATCCTAAATAATGGAACAACTCTGCACATCATTGTAAAGGACAACAATGCAGTGTATGCACCATACTCAGCGAGAAGTGTTGCTTGGATGATGCAGATCATCCTTACTATGACGCCCATAGAATCACAGATGCCAGTCTTCAATCAATTCGATTCGCTGCATGTGACATGAAGAAACAGTTGAACACAGTAGATATAACAAAGGCAATGGACCATGACACCATTCCTGCAATAGGACTGACGACTTGTGCTGCACAACAAGCCGTGTCCCTGGGGAAGTTGTTTCATTCCAGCTCCAGCTCTGATATCTCCCTGGCAATGCGGAAAATTAGTCAAGTATGTCCAGTCTGCTAAAAGGAGAATAATTACAATCTGACAAATTACCACGCCCTCAGTCCCATCTGGTACTCAAATTGGTGGGAGTTCTTTCTGACAGAGGTGTCAAGCAGCACAGAAATAACCTGCTCAGTGCGGTTTCTGATATGTTCCCATGTGGAGATGTTGCAGCTGTGAAAATGTCACAGGTTTACTAATCCAGACCAGGCTAATGCCCTTGTAGCTGGTGGAAGTTAAAATAATTAATAACATATAAATATCTAAAATCTGGTGTCAGCAATGGTGACCCTAAAGCCATTGTGGATTGTAACATATATTTCTTTCCCCAATGTACTTTCAAGTAATGAATCTCCTGTGCTTTCGTGGTCTGGCTTAAAAGTGACTCCAGACGCACAGATTTGTGATAAACTCTTCAATGGTCTCTGAAACGGCCAAGCAAGACACTCAATTGTATCAAACTGCTTTGAAGGGTAAAGTCGGACTCAATACCCTGCACTAGGCTCGGTATCGGAAAAGGGAACGGGTGACACAGTCCTGTCGACCCTGAAGAGATTTCCTTCCGAACGTGTAAGAGTTATTGACAACATTTACAGAGCTTTCCAATAGACTGCACAGAAACATCAGGAAAGGGCATTCAACACATTGAGTCTTCTCCATTCTAGCTAATGGAGAAAATTTCTTCAGTGCAGTTTTCCTCACAGTGTTTTGTATCCCTTAATATGCTTAAATATCGTGAACTATGTAATAAGAAGTGCTGTCGTCATCACTGTTGTCCATCAATTTTGCTCCTCCAATCAATATACAGGCCGTTCTGTGATGACACATACCTATTAAGCATGATTTGGCTGCAATGTCGTTCAAGAATTGTATGTTTTTCTTAAAAAATAAAGCAAGTTCCTGTTCACTGTTCGCAATTCCATCCCCAACATTGGGTGAACAGCAAAACCCAAGCTTGTGATCTTCTACCTGCAGAATGCACACTCAGTGTGTTCAGCTAAAACAGGGATGCAATCCGCTCTGCAAGCCTTGAAAATGATCCTCACACTGGGTTTGTAGGCTACATTTCGAAGAAACATCATTTTAAACTGGGGGAGAATTTTGGGGAGAACTGGAATTCCACAGCAACATCATGTGGTCAGTCAGCCCCGAAAACATCTGATGAAGTGCATCGCGAAAGGTACAGCGCTGTAGTCAGTGGCTGTAGTGTTGAAGTGTTACATGTAAAACACTATTTCATTGCAATATATGTTTTAAAGATTAACTTAGACTGTGCTCGTGTGTGTTAGACCAGCTTTCATTTTTGGTTATTACTGACATTTCAGGGATCGCCCCTTAACCTCTTCTTTCCCATAGACCCCGGAATTTATATTGCACCATCATCAAACTGCTCCAAGATTTGGAACGATAAAACTGACAGAAAATTCGTTGCCGGACAAGGGAACGGGAAACACAGGACTATGACATTGCAGAGGTCTCCTTCTGAACATCTGAGAGCCTGTGACATCTGTACTCCAGCTGTCTGCTGATCCTGTTAGTGTCCAGAAATCTTTATTTATATTTAATGTCCTGGTTTCCACAGCCTTATGTGGGAGAGAACTCCCAGGTTCGCCAGTCTCTGAGCACAGACATTTATTCTCATCTCAATGCAGAGTGACCTGCCTGTATCTAATACTGTGATCCCTTGTTTTAGACAACCCAGTCAGGGGAATTACTAGCCCTGCTTCTAATCTGTCTCGCCCAGTCAGAGTTTTATATACTTCTCTCAGATCTCCACTCATTTTCTTAAAGCCCACTGAATACAGGCCCAATCGCCCAAACTCTGCTCCCACAACAAGCCTGTCATTCCAGGGATCAGTCAGGTCATCCTTCGCTGCTCTCCCTCAATGTCAGGTTTGTCCTTTATGAAGTAAGGAGACAAAAACTGCACACAATACTGCACAATATTCAAGGTGGGGTTTCACCAAGGCCCTGTATAGCTGCAGTAAGACACCCTTACTCCTGGACTCAAATCCCCCTGGAATGAAGGTCAACACACCATTTATGTTCCTACCTGCTTTCTGTTCCTGCAATAATGCTTTTAGTGAATGGTGTGGAGGGAGATCCAAACCCTTTTCAATGTTACAGCTCCCCACTTGGTGGCTCTATTTATCACTGGTCAGCGTGGCGAAGCCATTCCCAGTATTGACTGCTTGCGTCAGAACGCACTGCCTTGCGGATGTCTGCGCAGAACGAAACAAAAATGCAGCATAAGTTCCTTTATAAATCGATATTTTTTTAACCAATCCCTTTTCAAATGGTAGGTTGCCATCCTGTTTTCCCACCAAAGGGCACGACGTCACATCTACCCCCATTGCTCTCCGTTTGCCATGTATTTGTCTATTCACTTCACTTGTCTCAATCACCTTGGAGCTTTTTTACATCCTGCTCAACGACTCACAATCCGACATCGACATTTAGTGCCATCAGCAGAATTGGTAAAATGGCATTTGATTCCCACAACTAAACGTTTGGTGTTTATTGGGAATAGCTGAGACCCAAGCCCCGATTCCTGCTATACCCCCAAGCTTTCCACTCGAAAAAACATTGTTTTATTCCTATTCGTTGTGTCATGTCAGCTCACCCATTCTAAATTATGTCCACATATTAACCCCAGTCTCGTAAGATTTGAATTTGTATGGTAGGCTGGAGCTTTATCACCTATTTTCCTAAAAATCCAGTCATATTGTATTGATTGCTTCCCCATAATTTTGCTCAGTCAGTGTCTCAAATATGATTCCCTTTTCATAAATCTCTATTGACTTTGTCTCTGCCCATTACTTTCAGTTCCAATACTTCCTCTAAAACTGTTTAGTTGCCAATCCCATTCTATTTCGTTTCTTTCTCACCAGATTAAAGTTTCCTAGTATTTCTGGGAAGATTGTTTTTGTGATTTGATTTCTTCTGTGAAGACATAACTGAAATATTTGCTTCATAGTTCTGCCATTACCCTGTCCTCAATTCTCTGGTTTCAGCCTGTCAGGAAACTGCACCCTTTTCCCCTTAATTTTGCCACGTACATGTTTTTAGAACCAATTATAAATTCATTTTTATAACCCTTCTTGATATACTCTTCAGAAACTCATTAATTACGGCTTAAGGTGCTGAATGACTGACATTCCACAGCCATACGATCAAAGGAGCATAGACTCGGTCACCGTCACAAATATAACACCGTCGACATTAGTCCCACTTTCTGACCCACGACCCATAACTGGGAATTTTATGCCATTTCAAGTGCACAACCTTGAATCATTTCCTAACGGTTGTGAGGTTACCCGTGACAACTCCCCTCTCAGGAAGTGCATCCCAGGACCCACTACCAGCTGGGTTAAAAAAAATCCTCAAATTCTCACTAAACCTCAAACACTCGACTTAAAAAGTGAGCTCTCCTGTTCTTGACCCTTTGACTAAAAGGAACAACTGCTGTCTATCCACGCTCTCCATGACCCTCATAATCTTATCCTCCTGAATCACCTCCACCTTTTGCCTTCTCTGATCCAAAGTAAACAACCCGAGCTTATCCAGCCCCTCTCCATAGCTGATATGCTCCATCCCAGGGAACATCCTGGTGAATCTCCTCTGTACCCCCTTCAGTCCAATCATAATCTTCCTGTAATGTGGATCCCAGATTAACAAACGTTCTGCATAGCTATTATAATCTATGCCTCGATGAAAAAAGGCCATGTTTACAGTCGCTCTGCTTTATCAACTTGTGTGTTACCCTGTCCATACCCATTCATGGATGTGCGGAGCAGCAATCGCTGAGCTTCCTCGTGTGCTGCCATTCGTTTAGTACTACCCTTAATCATCACCTTTATTAGGGTTACGATCAGTCTGTCATTGATCTGCCCATCTGACGGTTCCATTTTCATCTTCCTGTAACTTTAGACCTTCCTCCTCATTTGCAACCAACTGGCTAATCTTTTTTAAGGTTACAAAATCACACCAGGTTATAATCCAACAGTTTTATTCAGAGGCACTAGTTTTTGATGCGCTGTTTCTTCATCAGGTGATAATGCACTTCGAAAGCTGCTGCTTCCAAATAAACCCTTTGGACTATAATCTTGTTCAAAGTTTGTGAGTAGCTCGGGTGCTCGTTGTTGTGGTTCTGTTCGCCGAGCTGGGAATTTGTGTTGCAGACGTTTCGTCCCCTGTCTAGGTGACATCCTCAGTGCTTGGAAGCCTCCTGTGAAGCGCTTCTGTGACCTGTCCTCCGGCATTTATAGTGGTTTGTCTCTGCCGCTTCCGGTTGTCAGTTCTAACTGTCCGTTGCAGTGGTCGGTATATTGGGTCAAGGTCAATGTGCTTATTGATTGAATCTGTGGATGAGTGCCAAGCCTCTAGGAACTTCCTGGCTGTTCTCTACTTGGCTTGTCCTATAATAATAGTGTTGTCCCAGTCGAACTCATGTTGCTTGTCATCTGCGTGTGTGGCTACAAAGGATAACTGGTCGTGTCGTTTCATGGCTCGTTGGTGTTCATGGATACGGATTGTTAGCTGTCTTCCTGTTTGTCCTATGTAGTGTTTTGTACAGTCCTTGCATGGGATTTTGTACACTACATTGGTTTTGCTCATGCTGGATATTGGGTCCTTTGTCCTGGTGAGATGTTGTCTGAGAGTGGCTGTTGGTTTGTATGCTGTTATGAGTCCTAGTGGTCGCAGTAGTCTGGCTGTCAGTTCAGAAATGCTCTTGATGTATGGTAGTGTGGCTAGTCCTTTGGGTTGCGGCATGTCCTCGTTCCGTTGGCTTTCCCTGAGGCATCTGTTGATGAAATTGCGCAGGTATCCATTTTTGGCAAATACATTGTATGGGTGTTCTTCTTCCTCGTTTTGCAGTTCTGGTGTACTGCAGTGTGTTGTGGCCCTTTTGAAAAGTGTCTTGATGCAGATTCTTTTGTGTATGTTGGGGTGGTTGCTTTTGTAGTTTATGACTTGGTCTGTGTGTGTGGCTTTCCTGTATACCTTTGTGGTGAATTCTCCGTTCGGTGTTCTCTGTACCATCACGTCCAGGAATGGGAGTTGCTTGTCCTTTTCTTCCTGTCTCGTGAATCGGATTCCTTTGAGTGTGGCATTGATGATCCGGTGTGTGTTCTCTATTGCTGTGTTTTTAATGATTGCAAAGGTGTCATCCACATATCTGACACAGAGTTTGGATTGAATTTGCGGTAAGATTGCATTACCGCTTCTGCTATGAGTCGAGAAATGTGTAAGCCGATGGCTGTGCCGTTAATTTGTTCATATATTTGGTTGGTGAATGTGAAGTGTGTTATGAGGCACAGGTCAGTAGCTTGAGTATACCGTTTTTGTTGATAGGTTTACTGTCCTGTTGTCTGTTCTGTATGTCCAGCAGGTTGGCGATTGTTAATCTGGCTAGGGTTTTGTCGATAGATGTGAACAATGCCATTAGATCGAATGCGACCATAGTTTCTTCCTTGTCTATGTGTATATTTCTGATGATGTCCAAGAATTCCTGTGTTGACTGTATAGAGTGTCTGGATCCGCTGATCAGGTGTTTCAGTTTCTGCTGTAGTTCTTTAGTCAGTTTGTGTGATGGTGTGGTCTGAGTGGGATGTCTGGTTTGTGCACTTTAGGTAGTCCATAGAATCTGGGGGTGCTGTTGCTTTCAGATTTCATTCTTTGTTCTATCAAGTAAGACGGCATACTCAAACTACTGGGCCTATGCCGCACAACACATTTTACATTCATCAACCAAATGTATGAACAAATCAACTTCACACCCATCGGCTCACACATCTCTCGACTCATAGCAGAAGCGGTAATGCAAAGATTAGAACAAACAATCTTACCGCAAATTCAACCCAAACTCTGGGTCAGATATGTGGATGACACCTTTGTAATCATTAAAAACACAGAAATAGAAAACACACACCGGATTATCAACGCCACACTCACAGGAATCCGATTCACGAGAGAGGAAGAAAAGGATAACCAACTCCCATTCCCAGACGTGATGGTACAGAGAACACCAAACGGAGAATTCACCACATAGGTATACAGAAAAGCCACACAGACAGACTACGAAAGCAACCACCTCAACACACACAAAAGATGTTGCATCAAGACACTGCTCAAAAGGGCCAAAACACACTGCAGTACACCAGAACTGC
>NW_025208924.1:11577-15564 GCF_004010195.1 Chiloscyllium plagiosum | reverse complement strand
TCCCTCGTAGCGCTACGCACGGATAAAACAAAGCACCATTTCGACTGGGACAACACATCTATCCTGGGACAGGCTAAGCAAAGACATGCCAGAGATTTCATAGAGGCCTGGCACTCCAACTACAACGCCAAAAGCAAAAACGTAGATCTAGATACTATCTATCACCTCTCAGACAACGAATAGGAAATAACATTACCACAAACCCCAGTAACCCCATCCAGGACAAACATATAAATAGAAAGCAGGAGACAACAGCTTCGCTTCACTTGGAGGTCGCCACTGATGATGTTACCGAGCCAGGTAATGAAACGTCTGGATATCAAACCGACAGCTCAGCGAGCAAACCTACACCCTAAACCTCAACCTGAGCTACAAACCTTCACAAACCTTGCATTTATAAACTTCCATAAGGTCACCCCTCAGCCTCCGATGCTCCAGGGAAATCAGCCCCAGCCTATTCTGCCTATCCCTATACCTCAAACCTTCCAACCCCAGCAACATCCTTGTAAATCTTTTCTGAACCCTTGCAAGTTTCACAACTTCCTTCTGATAGCAGGGAGACCAGAATTCCACAGTGTATTCCAAAAGGGTCTGAACCGGCGTCCTGTACAATCACAACATGACCTCCCAATTCCTATACTCAATGTACTGACCAATAAAGACAAACATATCAAACACCATCTTCACTATCCTGTCTACCTGCAACTCTTTCACGCAACAATGAACCTGTACTCCAAGATCTTTGTTCAGCAATATTCCCCAGGATCTTAACATTAAGTGTGTAAGTCCTGCCCTGATTTGCCTTTTCAAAATGCAGCACCGAACATTTGTCTAAATTACACTCTATCTGCCATTCCTTGGCCCATCTGATCAAGGGACTTTTCCAGCAACACACTCTCGACCCCCAGCTCTACTCAGAGGTAACCTTCTTGGCTGACCACTACAGTGTCAATGTGTACAGTAACTGACCTCCACAGTTAGGAAAAAACAATGTTAAGATCTGACAAGCCAGGGTTTAGTTGTTTGAATCAGTTATTTTTGCATTTTAAGATCATATTAAATAATGAACAACTGAAAGCAGGATCAGGCAATGTTTTATGTGTTACAGGCAGATCTGACTTTGATTAGTTAAATCAATGTTTAGGTTAAAGTTTGCATTTCTTGGACTTCAGGGAGCAGAGATGAGGACCACACCAAGAGAAATGGATGGGGAGAAAGTGAGGTTTGCAGATGCTGGAGATCAGAGCTGAAAATGTGTTGCTGGAAAAGCGCAGCAGGTCAGGCAGCATCCAGGGAACAGGAGAATCGACGTTTCGGGCATAAGCCCTTCTTCTGAAGAAGGGCTTATGCCCGAAACGTCGATTCTCCTGTTCCCTGGATGCTGCTTGACCTGCTGCGCTTTTTCAGCAACACATTTTCAAGAGAAATGGATGGGTTTGAGAGCAATGGTTTCACAGAGGACCGGTGCATCAAAAGTGGAGGTGACACTGTGGTTGAGCAAATCTGCAGTTGCAGAAATCGTCTGGTGAATGGAGGGCTACAGGTTTGAAAGGATACATTTTGACGGTACAGTCTTAAGTAACTTACAGGACAGTTCTTTTTCCAGGGAGGATAACAAATAAGAAATGGAGTAGACCATTCAGTCCCTTGAACCTTATCCTTCATTTAATAACATCATGGCTGGTCTGATTGTAGCCTCAAGGCCAAAGTGAGGACTACAGATGCTGGAGATCAGAGTCTAAATTAAGGTGGTGCTGGAAAAGCACAGCAGGTCAGGCAGCATCCAAAGAGCAGGAATTGTAGCCTTAACTCCGCTTTCCTGTCTGACCCTGTAACCCTTGACTCACTCATAAATGAGGGTACAATTACAACATTTAAAAGACATTTGGATAGATATATGAATAGGAAAGGTTTGAAGGGATATGGGCCAGGAGCAGGCAGGTGGGGCTAGTCTAGATTGGGATTACAATTGGCATGGATTGGTTGGACCAAAGGTCTGTTTCTGTGCTATATGACAAGTGGTCAAAGATGGCCTTTTCTGTGATTGATACAATGGGATAATGAAAGGACAGAAGATTTATTGATCAAACAGGTTATGAATATGAATTAGGTAGTTTATACAGAGAGAGATTTTAAAGAAGGAGAGGAGAGCAGTGAGCCCAGGGACAGCAGAATGAGAAAGACGGAAGTGGAAACCACTGGTAATGAGGGGTCATTTAGTCCACTGGCTGAAGAAGGAAGCAGTGAAGGTATAACAGTGAGAAAACATTTATCATGCTTGCGAAGTGGGAGAGAACAAGGATTTTTATTGAAGTGTGGGGTTGAAATAAGAAGAGATGCTCAACAGTGGAATAGGCAGGTCAGGCCAAAGTGTGATATGTTCGTTCGGGATACACCAGCCCTACAGCCCTTTTGATGGGACAAATGATGTAAAGAATGGCCGGGTCGGGGGCTTCATTTAGGTAGAAGGAATATACTATTAAGGAAATAGAAAAATGTACTTAGCATGATTGAAGTCATCATGGTTTTACAAAAGGGTAATCGTGTTTGACATTTTTTTAAATATTTGAGGATCTAAAGAATAGCCAGATAACAAGGAACCCATTATAAGTAGTTAACATAGTTTGAATTTCAAAAGCCATTTGGTAAGATGGATTACAGGATAACATACAAGATAAGGGCTCATGGAATTGTTTGTAATATGTTGCCATATATACAGGATGGGTTAATATTCAAGAAGGGTCCAGGATATAGATGTTTCAGTAAGAACATAGAAGATGGTAAAAGAGGGGGAGGTGTGGCATTGTTGGTCAAGGACAGTATTGCAGTTGCAGAAAGGATGTTTGGGGACTCGTCAACTGAGGTAGTATGGGCTGAGGTTAGAAACAGGAAAGGAGAGGTCACCATGTTGGGAGTTTTCTATAGGCCTCCGAATAGTTCCAGAGATGTAGAGGAAAGGATAGCAAAGATGATTCTCGAAAGGAGTAAGAGAGACAGGGTAGTTGTCATGGGGGACTTCAACTTTCCAAATATTGACTGGGAACACTATAGTACGAGTACGATAGATAGTTTAGTTTTTGTCCAGTGTGTGCAGGAGGGCTTCCTGACACAGTATGTAGACAGGCCAACAAGGGGCGAAGCCACATTAGATTTGGTACTGGGTAATGAGCCCGGTTAGGTGTTAGGCTTGGAAGTAGGTGAGCACTTTGGTGATAGCAATCACAATTCTGTTGTTTACTTTCGTGATAGAAAGGGATAGGGGTATACCACTGGGCAAGAGTTACAGCTGGGGGGAAGGCAATTACGATGCGATTAGGCAAGATTTAGGAAGCATAGGATGGGGAAGGAAACTGCAGGGGATGGGCACATTAGAAATGTGGAGCTTATTCAAGGAAAAGCTCCTGTGTGTCCTAGATAAGTATGTACCTGTCAGGCAGGGAGCAACCTGCAGAGCGCAGGAGCCGTGGTTTATGAAGGAAGTGGAATCTCTGGTCAAGAGGAAGAAGAAGGCTTATGTTAGGATGAGATGTGAAGTCTCAGTTAGGGCGGTTGAGGGTTACAAGGTAGCCAGGAAAGACCTAAAGAGAGATCTCAGAAGAGCCAGGAGGAGACATGAGAAGTTGTTGGTGGATAGGATCAGGTAAACCCGAAGGCTTTCTATAGGTATTTAAGGAATAAAAGAATGACGAGAGTAAGATAGGGCCAATCAAGGATAGTAGTGGGAAGTTTTGTGTGGAGTCAGAGGAGATAGGGGAAGCACTAAATGAATATTTTTCGACAGTATTCACTCTAGAAAATGACATGTTGTCGAGGAGAATACTGAGATACAGGCTACAGGTGGGATTGAGGAATTCAGGCAGCACCGAGGAGCTTCAGCAAAATCGACGTTTCGGGCAAAAGCCCTTCATCAGGAATAAAGGCAGAGAGCCTGAAGCGTGGAGAGATAAGCTAGGGGAGGGTGGGGGTGGGGAGAGAGTAGCATAGAGT
>NW_025208924.1:8784-11377 GCF_004010195.1 Chiloscyllium plagiosum | reverse complement strand
GTCGTGCCTCACAAACCTTATTGAGTTGTTTGAGAAGGTGACCAAACAGGTAGATGAGGATAAACCAGTTGATGTGGTGTATATGGATTTCAGCAAGGTGTTCAATAAGGCTCCCCACAGTAGGCTATTGTACAAAATGTAGAGGAATGGGATTGTGGGAGATATAGCAGTTTGGATTAATAATTGGCTTGAAAGAAGACAGAGAATGGTGGTTGATGGGAAATGTTCATCCTGGGGTCCAGTTACCAGTGGTGTACTGCAAGGGTCGGTGTTGGGTCCACTGCTGTTCATCATTTTTATAAACGACCTGGATGAGGGCATAGAAGCGTGGGTTAGTAAATTTGCAGACGACACTAAGGTTGGTGAAGTTGTGGATAGCGATGAAGGATGTAGTAGGTTGCAGAGAGGCATAGTTAGGATGCAGAGCTGGGCTGAGAGGTGGCAAATGAAGTTTAATGTGGACAAGTGTAAAGTGATTCACTTTGATCGGAGTAACCGGAATGCAAAGTACTAATGGTAAGATTCTTAGTAGTGTAGATGAGCAGAGAGATCTTGGTGTCTGGGTACACAGATCCTTGAAAGTTGCCACCCAGGTTGACAGGGTTGTTAAGAAGACATACAGTGTTTTAGTTTTTATTAATAGAGGGATCGAGTTCCGGAACCATGAGGTTATGCTGCAGCTGTACAAAACTCTGGAGCAGCCACACTTGGAGTATTGTGTACAGTTCTGGTCACTGCATTATAAGGAGGATGTGGAAGCTTTGGAAAGGGTGCAGAGGATATTTACTAGAATGTTGCCTGGTATAAAGGGAATGTCTTACAAGGAAAGGCTGAGGGACTTGAGGCTGTTTTCGTTAGAGAGAAGAAGGTTGAGAGGTGACTTTATAGAGACATATAAGATAATCAGAGGGTTAGATAGGGTGGACAGGGAGAGCCTTTTTTCAAGTATGGTTACGGCGAGCACGAGGGGGCATTGCTTTAAATTGAGGGGTGATAGATATAGGACAGATGTCAGAGGTAGTTTCTTTACTCAGAGAGTAGGAAGGGTATGGAATGCTTTGCCTGCAACGGTAGTAGATTCGCCAACTTTAAGTACATTTAAGTCGTCATTGGACAAGCATATGGACGTACATGGAATAGCGTAGGTTAGATGGGCTTCAGATTGGTATGACAGGTCGGTGCAACATCGACGGCTGAAGGGCCTGTACTGTGCTGTAATGTTCTATGTTCTATAAGCAGAAAGTAGATATAAATGAGGGAATTTCATGTTGTTTGCGATAACAGATAGCAAGAGTGTCTTTAAAAATACAGAAACCAAAGTGAACCTAGGCTCCTGAGAGACTGAGGCTGGGGAAGCAATAATGGGGAACCAGGAAATGAAAGAAGAGTTGAATACCTATTTGGCATCAGTCTTCACAATAGAAAACTCTATAACCGTTCCACAAATAACCAAATAATTGAAGAGCAAAAGGAGGACAGGACATAAATAATTATCACCAGAGAAGAAGAGCTGGGGAGTTCAGTAGGTTCCCTGGACCTGATGGGATGTATCCTAGAACATTAAAGGAAGTAGCGACAAAGATAGTGGATGCACTGGTAGTAATCTTCCAAGAATGCTTACATTCTGGAGAAGTCCCTGATGATTGGAAAACTAACAATGTAACACCTTGCTTTTACAAAGGGAAGAAGTCAAAAAACACTTAGAGGCCTGTTAGTTTAATGTTTGTAACTTGGAAGATATTACAAGGCTGTCACGAAGTATTCAGTCGTGGTGAATTTAGGAATAGATAATATGATCAAGCAGAGTCATCATGGCTTCATGTAGGAGAAAATCAACTAGGCAAAAGTGAGGACTGCAGATGCTGGAAACCAGAGTCTAGATTAGAGTGGTGCTGGAAAAGCACAGCAGGTCTGGCAACATCCGAGGAGCAGGAAAATCGACGTTTCAGGCAAAAGCCCGTCATCAGGCTGCCTGAAACGTTGATTTTCCTGCTCCTCGGATGCTGCCTGACCTGCTGTGCCTTTCCAGCACCACTCTAATCTAGACTTCATGAAGGAGAAGTCATGCCTGACAAAATTACTAGAATTCTTTGAGGAGGTAACAAACAGGATATTTTTGTGGCAGCAGATGGGATTTAAGGATGGTGTGTTGCTTTCCTGGTGCTAGAGTGAAAGACATCGCGGACAGAGTGCAGGAAATCCTCAAAGATGAGAGTGAAGAGCCAGAGGTGGTGGTACATGTCGGCACAAATGATGTCGGGAAGAAGAGGAGGAACATACTACAGCGAGACTTCGGAGAACTAGGAAGAAGGCTGAAAAGCAGGACGTCCAAGGTGGTTATCTCCGGTTTGCTTCCAGTTCCTCGAACTAGTGTGGCCAGAAACAGGGAGATAATGGACTTGAATGTGTGGTTGGGGAACTGGTGCAGGAAGCAAGGATTTAAGTTCTTGGATCACTGGGGTATATTTTGTGGTAAACATAAATTCTACAAGAGAGACGGCTTGCACCTTAATAGGTTAGGGACCAGTATTCTGGCAGGCAGGTTTTCTACTGCAACACTGCTACATTTAAACTAAGTAGCGGGGGGGAGGGG
>NW_025208924.1:0-5988 GCF_004010195.1 Chiloscyllium plagiosum | reverse complement strand
ATAAGATTATTAAAGGATTGGACATTCTGGAGGCAGGAAACATGTTTCCGCTGATGGGTGAGTGTCGAACCAGAGGACACAGCTTAAAAAGACCATTTAGGACAGAGATGAGGAGAAACTTGTTCACCCAGAGAGTGGTGGCTGTGTGGAATGCTCTGCCCCAGAGGGCAGTGGAGGCCCAGTCTCTGGATTCATTTAAGAAGGAGTTGGATAGAGCTCTCAAAGATAGTGGAATCAAGGGTTATGGAGATAAAGCGGGAACAGGATACTGATGAGGAATGATCAGCCATGATCATATTGAATGGCGGTGCAGGCTCGAAGGGCTGAATGGCCTACTCCTGTACCTATTGTCTATTGTCATAAAGGGGAAGCAATGGATTTTTAAAAATCATTTATGTGATATAGGCATTGCTGAAGCTCTCAAAGATAGTGGAATCAAGGGTTATGGAGATAAAGCGGGAACAGGATACTGATGAGGAATGATCAGCCATGATCATATTGAATGGCGGTGCAGGCTCGAAGGGCTGAATGGCCTACTCCTGTACCTATTGTCTATTGTCATAAAGGGGAAGCAATGGATTTTTAAAAATCATTTATGTGATATAGGCATTGCTGACTGGCCAGCATTTATTTATTTGCTTTTGAGAGCAACTTTGGTGGTGAGCTGCCTTCTTGAGTCACTACAGTCCATCGCCTGTGGATTGACCCATAATGCCTTTAGGGAGGGAATTCCAGGATTTTAACCCAGCGACACTGAAGAAACAGTGATATATTTCCAAGTCAGCATGGTGAGTGGCTTGGAGGGGAATCTGTAGAGGCTGATGTCCCCATGTATTTGCTGCCGTTGAGATGGAAGTGGTCATGGGTTTGGAAGGTTCTACCTAGAGATCTTTGGTGAATTTCTGGATTGCATCTTGTAGATAGTACACACTGCTGCGACTGAGCATTGGCGGTGGAGGGAATGGATGTTTGTCAATGTAGTGCCAATCAAGCGGGCTGTTTTAACCTGGATGGTGTTAAGTTTCTGGAATGTTATTGAGGGCCGATTCATCCAGGCAAATGAGGAGTATTTCATCACACTCCTGACTTGTCCTTGTCGGTAGTGGACATGTTGGTGAGTTACTCATTGCAGCAGTCCTAGCCTCTGACCTGATCTTGTAGCTACTATGTTTACATGGTGAATTCAGTTGAGTTTCTGGTCAGTAACTCCCAGATTGTTGATACTGGGGAATTCAGTGATGGTAACACCTTTGAATGTTAAGGGGCAGCGGTTAAATTGTGTCTTATTGGTGATGGTCATAGCCTGGCATATACATGGCGTAAATGGTATTTGTCACTTGTTAGCCCAAACCTGGATATTTGTCCAAATCTTGTTGCATTTGGACTGCTTCAACATCTGAGGAGTTGCAAATAGTGTTGAACATTGTGTAATCATAGGCGAGCATCCCCACTTCTGATCATTAAGATCATTAACAAAGCAACTGAAGATGGCTGGGACTAGGACACTACTCTGAGGAACTCCTGCAGAGATGACCTGGAGCTGAGATGACTAACCTCCAAAAACCATGACCATCTTCCCATGTGTCAGGTATGACTCCAACCACCAGAAAGTTTGCCCCTTGAGACCAACTGATTCCAGTTTTGCTCGGTCTCTTTGATGCCCTTTATTTTCAGGAAGTGTTTGATAACTATTTATTAAGATCTAATGATGTTGGATGTAGTATATTAGCAATGATAGGGGATTGGCTAATGCACAGAAAATACCACGGGACAGAACAGTGGTTCAGTGGTTTGCACTGCCACTTCAAAGCACGAGGGAGCCGGGTTTGATTCCAGCTTCGGGTGACTGTCAGTGTGGAGTTTACACATTCTCCCCGTGCCCCATGGGTTTCCTCCCCCAGTCCAAAGAGGTGAAGCCAAGGTGGATTAGCCATGGGAAATGCAAGTTCATAGGGATGGGATAGTAGAGTTGGTCTGAGTGGGATGGTCTTAAGAGGGTCGGTGTGGACTCAATGGGCTGAATAGCCTGCTTTCACACTGTAGGAATCCTATGACAAAGTTGGGAAAAGGGAGATTTTCAGAATGGCAATCTGTAATTACAGGAGTGCTGCCAGGTTTAATCTCTCCACCCTGGAGGCTCCCTGCCTTCAGTCCTGATGAAGGGCGTTTGCTCGAAACGTCGATTTTCCTGCTCCTCGGATGCTGCCTGACCGATTGTGCTTTTCCAGCATCACTCTAATCAAGACTCTGATTTCCAGCTTCTGTAGTCCTCACTTTTGCCCTGCCGGATTTAATGCTGGGGCCGCATTATTTCCTATATTAACAGCTTGGACTAGGCAAGTTAATGTACTATAGCTAAGTTTGCAGATGGCACTAAAATAGGTGACATAGCAATTGGTGTGAGGATAACAAGAGTCTGCAGAGAAGAGGGTGGCCCTGTTGGTAAGGAATGATATTCAGTCCCTTGCGCGGGGGGACCTAGAATCAGGGGATGTAGAGTCAGTATGGATAGAGCTGAGAAATTCTAAGGGTAGAAAGACCGTAATGGGAGTTATCTACAGGCCCCTAAACAGTAGCCTGGATGTAGTGTGTAAGTTGAATAAGGAGTTGAAATTGGTCTGTCGCAAAGGTATTGCTACAGTTGTTATGGGGGATTTCAACATGCAGGTAGACTGGGAGAATCAGGATGGTACTGGACCCCAAGAAAGGGAGTTTGTGGAGTGCCTCCAAAATGGATTCTTAGAAAAGCTTGTGCTGGACCCTACCAGGGAGAAAGCAATTCTGGATCTGGTGCTGTGCAACGAATCGGATTTGATTAGGGACCTCGAAGTAAAGGAGCCATTATGAGGTAGAACCACAATAAGCTTTAATCTGCAGTTTGAAAGGAAGAGGGTAGAATCAGAAGTGACAATATTTCAGTTGAATAAGGGGAACTATGGAGCTATGAGGGAGGAGCTGGCCAAAGTTCAATGGTGTAATATCTTAGCAGGGATGGCAGTGGAACAACAATGGCAGGAATTTCTGGGTATAATGCAGAAGATGCAGGATGCAGGATGCAGGATTGGAGGGTGGCTAATGTTGTTCCACTTTTTAAGAAAGAAGGGAGAGAGAAAACAGAGAATTATAGACCAGTTAGTCTGACCTCAGTGGAGTGAAAAAGTGCTGGAGTCAATTATAAAGGACGAAATTACGATACATCTGGATAGCAGTAACAGGATAGGTCAGAGTCAGCATGGATTTATGAAGGGGAAATCATGCTTGACTAATCTTATGGAATTTTTTGAGGATGTAACTGAAGATGGACAAGGGAGATCCAGTGAATGTAGTATACCTGGACTTTCAGAAAGCCTTTGATAAAGTCCCACATAGGAAGTTAGTGAGCAAAATTAGGGCACATGGTGTTAGGGGCAAAATACTGACATGGATTGAAGATTGGTTGGCTGACAGGAAACAAAGAGTAGTGATAAACGGCTCCCTTTCGGAATGGCAGGCGGTGACCAGTGGTGTGCCGCAGGGATCAGTGCTGGGACTGCAGCTTTTTACAATGTACTTTAATGATATAGATGAAGGTATTAAAAGTAATATTAGCAAATTTGCTGATGACACAAAGCTGGGTGGCAGGGTGAAATGTAAGGAGGATATTAGGAGAATACAGGATGACCTGGACAGGCTAGGTGAGTGGTCAGATGCATGGCAGATGCAGTTTAATGTGGATAAATGTGTGGTTATCCACTTTGGTGGCAAGAACAGGAAGGCAGATTACTACCTAAATGGAGTCAAGTTAGGTAAAGGGGCAGTACAACGAGATCTCGATGTTCTTATACATCAATCAATGAAGGCAAGCATGCAGGTACAGCAGGTAGTGAAGAGAGCTAATAACATGCTGGCCTTCATAACAAGAGGAATTGAGTATAGAAGCAAAGAGGTCCTTCTGCAGCTGTCCAGAGCCCTGGTGAGACCGCACCTGGAATATTGTGTGCTGTTTTGGTCTCCAAATTTGATGAAAGACATTCTGGCTATTGAGGGAGTGCAGCGTAGGTTCACCAGGTCAATTCCTGGAATGGCGGACTGTTTAGGGGCGGCACAGCGGCACAGTGGTTAGCACTGCTGCCTCACAGCGTCAAAGACCCGGGTTCAATTCCCACCTCAGGCGACTGACTGTGTGGAGTTTGCATGTTCTCCCTGTGTCTGTGTGGGTTTCCTCCGAGTGCTCCGGTTTCCTCCCACAGTCCAAGGATGTGCAGGTCAGGTGAATTGGCCATATTAAAAATTGCCCGTAGTGTTAGGTTAGGGGTATGGGTGGGTTGCGCTTCGGCGGGTCGGTGTGGACTTGTTGGGCCGAAGGGCCTGTTTCCACACTGTAATGTAATCTATCTTATGCTGAAAGATTGGAGTGATTGGGCTTGTATACGCTTGAGTTTAGAAGGCTGAGAGGGGATCTGATTGCGACGTATAAGATTATTAAAGGATTGGACACTCTGGAGGCGGGAAGCCTGTTTCCGCTGATGGGTGAGTGCCGAACCAGAGGACACTGTTTAAAAGTAAGGGGTAGGCCACTTAGAACAGAGTTG
Organism: Chiloscyllium plagiosum; assembly: GCF_004010195.1. Taxonomy (NCBI): domain Eukaryota; kingdom Metazoa; phylum Chordata; class Chondrichthyes; order Orectolobiformes; family Hemiscylliidae; genus Chiloscyllium; species Chiloscyllium plagiosum. The sequence continues at coordinate 1,417 of NW_025208924.1, read as the reverse complement.
AGGAGAAACTTCTTCACCCAGAGAGTAGTGGGTGTGTGGAATGCTCTGCCCCAGAAGGCAGTGGAGGCCAAGTCTCTGGATAGTTTCAAGAAAGAGTTGGATAGAGCTCTTAAGGATAATGGAATCAAGGGTTATGGGGATAAGGCAGGAACAGGATACTGATTGAGGATGTAAAAACAATGACTGCAGATGCTGGAAACCAGATTCTGTATCAGTGGTGCTGGAAGAGCACAGCAATTCAGGCAGCATCCGACGAGCAGCAAAATCGACGTTTCGGGCAAAAGCCCTTCATCGGGACTTAACTGATTGAGCATGATCAGCCATGATCATAATGAATGGTGGTGCTGGCTCGAAGGGCAGAATGGCCTACTCCTGCACCTATTGTCTATATTCCTGAGTCGTAAAAGATTAACATCCAGTTCATCAACAGGGAAGGCAAATGGAATGAAGTATAAAAGTAGGAGGTTTTGCTAAAATTATAGAAGGCACTAATGAGATCGAAGCTGGAATTTGAGTCAAAAACAGAAATCGCTCACGAGATGCAGCGTAACGGACGAAGCATTGCTAGACTGGAAATAGAAGATGAATATGGAGCAGGGGTGAATCATGATCAATGTTGGTGCAGGCTTCAATGGTCAAGTGCTGGATTCTTGCTCAATTTTTAAAAATAGTCTTTTGTACTTTCATTAGGTGTAAAGTGCTTTGGAACACAGCGAGGTGATGGAAGGTGCTACAGAAATATAAAGTGTTTTTAATCTTTGTTTGAGCACTGGCCACTGTCGGTTTACAGTATGTGCAGGAATGTCACTTACAAGGGGAGCACAGTGGGTTGGCAGTGTAGAAATTCGGGAACAGCATTCCTTCTGCAGCCATTCGGTCCAGGTTTGGCGTCTCTCTGGAAGGTTCCCCGAAGACCCCCAGGTCCCCCCAACCCACCTGCAGATGGATAGAGAAGGGGAGAGGGGCTGAACGACACTCACCCTGACACACATGGCTCTGATTAGGAAACCGCGGGAACGCGCGAAGCCGGGAGCGCGCGGATGGGGACAGGCAAGAGCGCGCGGAGGAAGGGATGGGGAGTGAGACGGGGGCGGGAGAGGCGGGAGCGCGCGGAGTGATCCGGAAGTTGCCGGGGAGTGTTTTGGAAATGTCCAAGTAAAACAAGTCGGGGGCGCGCATCAGCAGTTGTCGCTCACGTCGTCCATGAGGAGGATGATGATGTTGGGCGCGCTCCCGGCCTCGGTTCCCGCCGCCGCCGCCGCGACGGCCACGACAAAGAATCCAAGCATCAACCGCCACATCCTGGTGTCTGCAACCCCGTGACCACGTGCCCGCGTCAGCTGACCGGCAGCAAGATGGCGGTTTGTGTGGCAGTGATCGCGAAAGAGGTGAGTTTGAGAGAAACAGACGCCGGCAC
>NW_025208923.1:14183-15562 GCF_004010195.1 Chiloscyllium plagiosum | reverse complement strand
GAGGTTCCCCTTCCTTCTCCTTGAAAACCTTCAGGAGCTGCTCACAATTCTTCACACTCCTGAAGGTCACACCAAAATAGCCTGCCCCAGTGAAATCCTGCAGGCAGTGCACGTCTTTTTATTTTTATTTCAAAAATATACTTTATTCATAAAATATTTTGATGGTCTGTACAGTTGGTCATGCCATATATACAGAAACATTCCAGTTCTTTGCATAGAGATCAGAATTTATCATTTGTATATACAGGTCTGTACATTTATCAATCATATATCCATATATTTAGCTGAGGCATCAGCAGAGCCCAAATGACTGCGTGGGCCCCCTGTTCTTCTTAGGCAGGCAGATGTTACACGGTGCTCCTTCAGCTGGAAGATCAACAGGTTTCGGACCATCCAGAGAGCGTCCTTCACTGAGTTGATGATTCTCCAGGCACAGTTGATGTTCGTTTTGGTGTGTGTCCCAGGGAACAGACCATGGAGCATGGAGTCCCATGTCACGGCGCTGCTCGGGATGAACCTCGACAAACACCACTGCATTCCTCTCCAGACTTCTTCTGCATAGGCACATTCCAGAAGGAGGTGTGTGACAGTCTCATTCCTCCCCGCATCCGCTTCGAGGGCAGCATGCGGTGCGGCAGAGAGTCTGGGTGCGCATGAAGGTTCTCACCTCCAGCCAAGCCATGTCTTGGTGCTTGTTGGAAAGTTCTGGCGATGTGGCATTCTGCGAAATGACTTTGACAGTCTGCTCAGGGAACCGCTCGATAGGATCCACCCTCTTCTTTTCCCGAAGGGTGTCAAGGACACTACGTGCTGACCACTTCCTGATGGACTTGTGGTCAAAGGTGTTTTTCTTCATATATTTCTCTACGAAGGACAGGTGATATGGAATGGTCCAACTACTCGGAGCGTTCCGTGGTAGCGAGGCCAGGCCCATCCTTCGCAACACCGGGGACATGTAGAAGTTTTTTTTATTTCAAAAATATACTTTATTCATAAAATAATTTGATGGTCTGTACAGTTGGTCATGCCATACATATGTAAACATGTACATACAGAGATCAGAATTTATCATTTTTATACAGGTCTGTACATTTTTCAATCATATGCCCATATGATTAGCTGAGGCTCCAGCAGAGCCCAAATGACTGCATGGGCCCCCTTGTTCTTCGTCAGGCAGGCAGACTTTACACAGTGGTCTTTCCACACCGCGCCTTGGCGGCAGCTGCCCCAAGCTTCAGCGCATCCCTCAACACGTAGTCCTGGACCTTGGAATGTGCCAGACTGCAGCACTCAGTCGGGGTCAACTACTTCAGCTGGAAGATCAGCAGGTTTCAGACCATCCAGAGAGCGTCCTTCACCGAGTTGATGATCCCCCAGGC
>NW_025208923.1:11379-13142 GCF_004010195.1 Chiloscyllium plagiosum | reverse complement strand
CCTGTTGCATGCACCTATCTCTTTCCATAACCAAGGTGAAAGTCACAGAATTGTGGTCACCATCACCAAAATGCTCACCCATCAACAAACCCATCACTTGTCCCGGTTCGTTACCAAGTACCAAATCCAATATGGTACTCCTCTTGTCGGACAATCTACATACTGAGTTAGAAAAGCTTCCTGGACAACATCCAATATGGCCTCCCCTCTTGTCGGACAATCTACATACTGAGTTAGAAAAGCTTCCTGGACACTGCACAAACACCGCCCTGTCCAATCTACTTGATCTAAAGAGCTTCCAGTCAATATTTGGGAAGTTGAAATCGCCCATGACTACTACCCTGTGTCTTCTGCACCTGTTTCCCAAAAATCTGTTTCCCAATCTGTTTCTCCACATCTCTGCTGCTATTGGGGGGCCTATAGTAAACACCCAACAAGGTGACTGCTCCTTTCCTATTTCTGACTTCAGCCCATACTACCTCCAAAGGCAGATCCCCCTCGAACTGCCTTTCTGCAGCTGTTAGACCATTTCTAATTAGCAACGCCACCCCCCCAATCTTAGTGAAGCATCTGTAACCAGGAACCTCCAACAAACATTCCTGTCCCTCTTCTATCCACATTTCCGTGATGGCCACAACATCGTAGTCCCAAGTACCGATCCACGCCTTAAGTTCACCCACCTTATTTCTGATACTCCTTGCGTTGAAGTATACACACGTGAGCCCATCTGTGTCCGCAAGTATTCCCTGTCAGTGCTACCTTCCCCACAGCCTCCCTAGATTCTTGGACATCCTGAAAAACAGCTAACCTACTTGCTGGACTACAAGTCCGGATCCCATCCCCCTGCCAAATTAGTTTAAACACCCCCCGAAGAGTGCTAGCAAACTTACCTCCCAGGATATTGGTGCCCTCTGGTTCAGGTGCAACTCGTCCTGCTTGTACAGGTCCCACCTTCCCCAGAATACCCCCCAGGATATTGGTGCCCTTCTGGTTCAGGTGCAACCCGTCCTGCTTGTGTGCTCTCAGTTCAGTGTGTTGTTTCTCCCTCTGTACTCGCAGTTCAGTGCTTTGTTTCTCTCTCTGTATTCTCAATTAACTGCATTTTCTCTCCATCTGTACTCACAGTTCAGTGTGTTGTTTCTCTATCTTTCCTCTCAGTTCAGTATTTTGTTTTTCTGTATGTTCTCCCAGTTCAGTGTGTTATTTCTCTACCTGTACTCCCAGTTCAGCATATTGTTTCTCTCTCTGTACTCTCAGTTCATTGTGTTGTTTCTCCACCTGTGCTCGCACGTCAGTGTGTTGCTTCTGTGTGTGCTCTCAGTTCAGTGTGTTGTTAATTCATCTGTTCTCTCCGTTCAGTGTGTTGTTTCTCTCTCTGTACTCTTCGGCCACTATGTTGTGTTTCTATCTGTTCTCCCAGTTCAGTGTGTTGTTTCTCTTTTCTGACTCTCAGTTCTGTTTTGTTTCTCCATGTGTGCTCTCAGTTCAGTGTGTTGTTTCTCCCTCGTTCTCTTAGTTCAGTGTTTAGTATCTCCATGTGTGCTCTCAGTTCAGTGTGTTGTTTCTCCCTCGTTCTCTTAGTTCAGTGTTTAGTATCTCCATGTGTGCTCTCAGTTCAGTGTGTTGTTTCTCCCTCGTTCTCTTAGTTCAGTGTTTAGTATCTCCATGTGTGCTCTCAGTTCAGTGTGTTGTTTCTCCCTCGTTCTCTTAGTTCAGTGTTTAGTATCTCCATGTGTGCTCTCAGTTCAGTGTGTTGTTTCTCC
>NW_025208923.1:8042-10747 GCF_004010195.1 Chiloscyllium plagiosum | reverse complement strand
ACTTACAGTGTGGAAACAGGCCCTTCGGCCCAACAAGTCCACACCGACCCGCCGAAGCGCAACCCACCCATACCCCTACATTTACCCCTTTAACCTAACACTACGGGCAATTTAGCATGGCCAATTCACCTGACCCGCACATCTTTGTGACTGTGGGAGGAAACCGGAGCACCCGGAGGAAACCCACGCAGACACGGGGAGAATGTGTAAACTCCACACAGTCAGTCGCCTGAGTCGGGAAATGAACCCGGGTCTCTGGCGCTGTGAGGCGCTGTGAGTTTAGTGTGTTGTTCCTCTATGTTTGCTCTCAGTTCAGTGTATTGTTTCTCTGTGTGTGCTCTCAGTTCAATGTGTTGTTTCTTTTTCTGTACTCACAGTTCAGTGTGTTGTTTCTCTGTATGTACTCTCAGTTCTGTGCATTCTTTCTCGATGCGTACTTTTGTTTCAGTGTGTTGTTTCTCTCTCTGTACTCTCAGGCCAGTATGTTGTATCTCTATCTGTAATATCAGTTCAGTGTATTGTTTCTCTATCTGTTCTCTCAATTCAGTGTTTTATTTCTTTATATGCACTCACTGTTCAGTGTGTTGTTTCTCTGTTGGTACTCTGAATTCAGTATTTTTTTGTGTGTGATGTTTCTCTATCTGTACTCTCAGTTCAGTGTTTTATTTCTCTATCTGTACTCTCAGTTCAGTGTTTGATTCCTTTGTGTTGCTTCTCGATCTGTACCCAGAGTTCAGTGTTATATTTCTTTGTGTTGTTTCTCCATCTGTTCTCGCAGTTCAGTGTTTTGTTTCTCTGTGTGTGCTCTCAGTTCAGGATTTTGTTTCTCTCCCTGTACTCGCAATTAACTGTGTTTTCTCTCCATCGGTATGTGTTGTTTATGTATTGTTTCTCTATCTGTACTCGCAGTGCAGTGTGTTGTTTCTCTGTCTGTACTCACAGTTCAGTGTTTTGTTTTTATATCTGAACTCACATTTCAGTGTTTTGTTCCTCTATCTGTACTCCCAGTTCAGTGCTTTGTTTCTCTGCCTGTACTCTCAGTTCAGTGTTGTTTCTCTCTCTGTTCTCGCACGTCAGTGTGTTGTTTCGCTATGTGTGCTCTCATTTCAGTGTGTTGTTTCTTTATCTGTACTCTCAGTTCAATTTTTTTTTCTGTGTGTGTGCTCTCACAACTCTTAAACTCAACCCCCCGTTAATGAAAGCCAAAACACCATTGCTTTCTTAACAACCCTGTCCACTTGGGTGGCCATTTTAAGGGACCTATGTACCTGCACCCAAAGATCCCTCTGTTCCTTCACACTGCCAAGAATCCTATCCTTAATCCTGTACTCAGCTTTCAAATTCGACCTTCCAAAATGCATCACCTCACATTTATCCAGGTTGAACTCCATCTGCCACTTCTCAGCCCATCTCTGCATCCTGTCGATGTCCCGCTGCAGCCTACAACAGCACTCTATACTGTCAACGACATCTCCAACCTTTGTGTAGTCTGCAAACTTGCTGACCCATCCTTCAATCCCCTCATCCAAGTCATCAATGAAAATTACAAACAGTAGAGGCCCAAGGACAGAGCCCTGTGGAATACCACTCACCACTGACTTCCAGGCAGAATATTTTCCTTCTACTACCACTCGCTGTCTTCTGTTGGCCAGACAATTCTGTATCCAGACAGCTAAGTTCCCTTGTTACCCATTCCTCCTGACCTTCTGAATGAGCCTACCATAGGGAATCATATCAAATGTCTTGCTGAAGTCCATATACACCACATCCACAACTCGACCCTCATAAACTTTTCTAGTCACATCCTCAAAGAACTCGATAAGGTTTGTGAGGCATGACCTGCCCCTCACAAAGCCGTGTTGACTGTATTTAATCAAGCCATGCTCTTCCAGATGGTCCAACTTTCCAGTTGGTCCTGCTGGACCAACTTTCCTCATTCCTGAAGAAGGGCTAATGCCCGAAACGTCGATTCTCCTGTTCCCTAGATGCTGCCTGACCTGCTGCGCTTTTCCAGCAACACATTTCCATCTCTGATCTCCAGCATCTGCAGACCTCACTTTCTCTTCCAGATGGTCATAAATCAAATCCCTAAGAAACCTTTCTAACACCTTGCAGACGACAGATGTGAGACTTACTGGTCTGTAATTGCCAGGGATTTCCCTATTTCCTTTCTTGAAGAGAGGAATTACATTTGCCTCTCTCCAGTCCTCAGGTACGACTCCAGTGGAGAGCTAGGATACAAAGATCTTCGCAAGTGGCGAAGCAATTGTATTTCTCATTTCCCAAAGCAGCCAATGACAAATCTGGTCCGGGCCTGGCGAATTGACAATCTTAATATTTGACAAAATTTTCAGCATATTAGCTTCCTCTATCTCTATCCATTCCAGCATGCACACCTGCTCTTCAAAGGTTTCATTCACTAACTCATTTAGGGCTTCCCCTACCTCCTCAGACTCCACACACAAATTCCTTATGCTATCCCTGATCAGCCCTATTCTTTCTTTGACCATTCTCTTATTCCTCACAAGTGTAAAATGCCTTTGTGTTCTCCCTAATCCATTCTGCCAAGCCTTTCTCGTGCCCCCTCCTGGCTCTCCTCAGACCATTTTTGAGCTCCTTCCTCGCCTGCCTGTAATCCTCTAGCTCCTGATGCTGCCTGCCTTGCTGAGTTCCCCCTCCCTCCTGATACTGCCTGCCTTGCTGTG